>NC_137881.1:12697110-12814650 GCF_963924005.1 Protomyctophum bolini
TCCTCGTAAATAATGATCATTGTGTAGTACAACAATTATAAAGCCTGACTTCTTTCTTCAAATACCAGTACATTTCAGTGTTAAAAAGTATTTCTGTGATCAAATCCAACAGCTCATTACAAATACTGGATTTGACTTTGTCCTCGCTTGTAGTAGTCTCACCAAAGCACTTCTCTCCATTCCCACCTGTCTGTCTTCTTTCTCAAATGGAAACAGCAACCTTCTCCTATTAGTTAAAACAACAACAATGCTTGTGCAACTAAGATAGTTTCAGGGAATTTGCTTTTTACACTTTGCGCACACCGAAAATAAAAGCTTTAGCTTTATGTAGAAAAATCAATACTGAAAGAATATACTGCCCAATTGCTCGGTACAGAAGCAGATTTATTTAAGAGATTTAGTGATGACTTCAAATCAACGGGCGTATTCTTTTATTCTAAACTGTGTAGATTACATTGATTATGAGGACAAAGCTCCTGGTTGTTGAGGTGCATTCACATCGGGCAGGACACCGGGTGGTCCAGACAGAAGAACATTGACTCCTTAGAGTAGACAGATTCAAAACAGACCGTCTTTAACGGACAGACACAATACAGCCAAAATCACTAACGTGATGTGCCAGGGAACGCACAAATTAAGTGCAGACTGGAGTGCTTTCTTTTTTTATTAATATTATTATCCCATGATTTTGCAACCCATTTGTTTCACCCAGTGTCAATATTATCTAGTGTAATCCTGGGCGCTACACTCCCTCTGCCAACCTGGGGAGAGTGACGGACTGACCCCATCCTTCTATGCATGAGGAGTCCAAGCCGCTTCTTTTCACCTGACAGGGGGCGGTTGTTTCCCCCGGTTGGATGTAGCGCATGGAAGGACAACGTTATTCCAACCAGGTCCTTTCCCCTCCATCAGGCGCCCCGGCTGGCCAGCGGGAGGCAGTATAGAGACCAGGATTACTGCATGTTTTTTTTGTGAGGGTACATACCCTGTAGGGGACACGGGGAGAACATGCAAACTCCACGCAGAAAGGCCCTTTTGCCAACCCCACCCAGGGTATGGGCACTGATGACGCGGAGGAGAGAACACGCCCACAGCTTCCCCAGTGGCAGCGGGAATCGAACCCAGGACCTCCTAGCTGAGGCGACAGCGCTACCGACTGTACAACCGTGCCCCCAGGCCATCATGCCTGTGCTCACTAACGTGAAAACATTAACCATATTGCAAAGAAAGGAACAGAATGGCTGCACTGTGTCCGCCTTGTCACACTGAGTGTGTGGACGATGTGGTACTGTACCTCAAACTCGTGGCGCTTCTCGTAGACGGGTATGAGGAGCTTGGCGATGTGCGTGATGAGCTCGTAGCGTTCGGCCTTCCACAGCACCTCCACACACACCTCCAGATGTTCAACCAGTATCTCCTGAGAAAAAGGGGAAGTTTAAAGGATGACAGTTAACGTCACACACTGAAAAACTACAGGGTTATTATTATCGCAGCGATACCGAACCTCAGAGGGCATAATTTTATTGCATGATGATACCGTCATAGATAGAAGTATAAAATACATGTACATACTAGTACAAGTACTAGAGTACATACTAGTAACTAGATTACCGTTGCTTCGAAGTTCAAACTCCATTATTGTATTTACGTATTGTGTTTTACCTCAGTGTAGCAAATGTCCTGTGTGTCTGTTGTATATCTCTGCTGTCGGGAGGAAACCTCATAACTCCAAAATGTTTTTTTTGCTTTTTGTTAAACAAAGCAATACAGCCTCATCAAAGTTGGTGTTGTAACTTTATATATTGTCAATTACTTCCATGAGAGAGGGAGAGGTGGTGGAGGCAGTTGCATTAGCAGACATTTTGAGGGTCAAATGGAGTTAAGAGGTTTTGTCCAAAGCACTTTTTGCTACTTTCCATTGGTTCAATATTTTCGAAACAACACTCACAGACTTAAAGGGTGTTCAATAGCACTGATTTATGCCCCAAAAAATATCAAAAACCTCAAAAATGCAGTTATGAGGTTTCCTCCCGACAGCAACGAATGTATTATATATTAATGAAGTCTTACCTCAGTGTAGTAAACGTCCTGCATCCCCGTGTCCTCCTTCATGGCCGCCTCCTCGTCGATGTTGAAGGTTATCTTCTTGAAGGCCGCCAGTCCACTGGGGAACAGCTCTGACGGAGACACACACCAGAGCCAATGGCCACATTATTTAATGATACTGTGTGACACTGCGTCAAGTCATTGTGTGCATGAATGTGTGTGTGTGTAGGATACCAACTGTATCCCCCAACATCAAAGGGAATTATATAAATGACTGCTCGTGAAAAGTGCAATGAGGATAACTCACAAATAGATTTAACCAATATTTATTATAGAATGAGAACAATATAAGTGTGCATATAATATTTTATCTTGGCGTTCGGCTCTGCTACATTTTTCTCCCTGCTCGGCACAATCAAACACCATCATTAAACATTAAGAGCAGGGAGATAGATAGACAATAAAACCCCTATGGGGATCATAAATAACAGAGCAAACATCACATAACAACCAGGAACATCAGCGAATGAGGGTCTTGCACACACTGAATACACCCACATCGAAATGCAGCATATTAACCCCTTGAGTATATGTATGCGCCCTTGAGCACGGCATGAAACCCCTCGAGTATACAGTATCTGACTGAACTATAACTCCGCAAGCTACGTATCATTTGTCATGAAGTATTGTTCTTGCTTAATGTAAATCACTCAGTTTCTACCTAAATATCAAAATAAATGACATGCACATATCCCTAACGAACATACATAAGCGATTGTAGATGCACGCTACTGTACATCCACTCAGTGGGGGGGAAGGGGCACGAATAATTTGCATATCATTTGTTTAAATCTTCAGTATATCATATTATGGAAAGCAGCGAATGCTGATGTCAGTTAGGAGACTGGCGGATTAATGGATGGCAAAAGGTGGTGCGTGTCGTGTCGTTTGGTATTTACATGAACCTAAACAAAAAACAAAACAAAAACCTGGCCAGAGAGAACGGAGGCTTTGTTTTAGGGGCTGTTAGGCTTTGTTCTGGTCTGGATAGGGCTGGATCATGTTTGCATACTGTATAATGTATATCAAGCAACTGGAATCGGCAGTGTGTCAACAGCAGAATGGCACGCTATATCCCCCGAAGGAGGAGTGAACTTACAGAGGTACTGAGAGGTACTTGTGCCAAGTTCTCTCAGTGTTAATAACAAGCAGGGATGTGCTGTGGTTATTTTAAACTAGTGGGGACAATCAAAAAACAAGTGACGCTCGCTTCTGAGGGCCACTGGCTTCTGAGGGCTGCTGGGTAATGGAGTCTCCAATGGAATGCTATGGACAATGGTGGCAGCCTGTGAACGGTTGTATTGTTCTGCTTTGTTGTCACTGGCGATTGTGGAATATTTCCCAACATTTGGACATTCGATCGTACTATTTTAAGGCACATGTTTGTGCAATGGAGCTACGTTCACGATTGGATGATTCTCCAAAAGTTAGTGAAAAACACCATCAGTGAAGCGGGTTGATTCATTGATTAATCTGGCAATACATGACATGTATACACTGAATAAAAGCCACCAGGATGTGAAGTACATCTTAAGTAGTACATTTAACCGTCCGTTAAGACCCTTAGGGATCCATTTTTACTGTCTGAGTGTAAATGTATCTGAAATGACTGTGTGTGTGCAGGAGGACAAGATGGAGGGTCTTACTCTTCCTGTGGAGGTACTCTGCCACCAGTGCAGCTACGTGGATGTAACACATCGCCGCCTGTCGACACAAAGAGCAAAGATAGAAGGACCCGGTGAATATCATCGCTGTCTGTCTTTACGTCAATTAATGCCCTACTTACTACTTCATCACACAAGAGTGTAAATGGTAAATGGTGCATTTATATAGCACCTTTATCCAAGGCGCTTTACATAGATTGTGCATTACATTCACCCATTCATACACCGATTGCGGCAGAAGCCATGCAAGGTACCACTACCAACCGGCACATCGGGAGCAATTTGGGGTTCAGTGTCTTGCCCAAGGACACATGTAGACAGGAGGAGCCGGGATTCGAACCGCCGACCCATGGATCATTGGACGACCTGCTCTACCTCCTGAGCCAGTGTCGCACGGAAGCAGTGAAAATAGCAGATCTACAAGCTTATGGATCGGCCATTTTTCACTACTTGACTATGTTTTGAAAGCAATAGTAACAAAGGAATGGTTTTGGACGCACAAGGTTTCCTCAATATATAACTATTACTGTACATGGAAAAAGAGAGGTCAAGGCCAGGTCTGCGGTCACTATGGAGATATAAATATAACTGCACACATAAATGGACACAGAGAGAGAGAGAGAGAGAGAGAGAGAGAGAGAGAAACTGAGATCGGATTAGAGTTATGTTTGTTCATGTGGACTGTGGAGTCCAGGTTATCCGAGCCAACCTTTCTATAACCTTTCTGTTATGATGTGTTATTGTGTTATTGTGCTGGCAAGAGTATAGGCTGTAAAGGGAACAGTTCTACAGTTACAAGACAATACATTAATCTGTTTGGGCAATCCCCCAAACAGCTCTCCCAAACAGGACCCTGCATTTTCCAGGGACAGTGTTCTGCTTTAGCAATACCACATCCTTTTCCCTCGTGTGCAAACGGTGTTGGGTAAATGACTTGCACAAAGCAAATGCTGTAAATGCCTGAGGTGGTTTGCAGTTCTTTATTGTGGTTAACCATTTTGCCTATCATCTATCATGTATTATGGCAGTACAGTGTCACAATTTGATCAGTGACGGAGTGCGGTAATAATTATTTGTTTCCCTTTCAATGGCCATTCACCGGCAAAGACAAGGCTAATGGTAATAGCAAAGGCATTTCTTTCTTGTCATCAGCACACAACAAAACATCACCACAATTTGATCTGGTGCATCTCAGAGGAAGGAAAGGAAGGCACTGGAGCAACTCACCTGACGAAGATGTGGCAGTACATCGAAACTGTGACGGCCAGAGTCACAAGTGACTCTTAAGTGACTCTTAATTGCCTAATTGACAGGCCATCACCATGTAACGATGATTGACACCTGGCAATCTCCCTACTCCGGATATAGTTGCCACAGGTGTGTCACTCTGGGTGTGAGAAAACAGTTTGTGTGCTGGCAGCAGCTCTCAAGGACAGTGTCCAGCACTCTGCACTCTTCTCTACCTGCTTGTTTATTTTGACCTTCTGAGTAGCTCGAGTTAGAGCATGTTTAGAAACGTATGCACTCCCTGCAGAAGAAGGCCTGCCGTCGAGACTCTTCAAACTCCTCTGTGATGAATCCCAGGGAGGAGAAGTAAAACGGAGGAGGTGAATTGCTGCAGGAGACACACAACTTTGTCCCTATAATGTGCACGCACGGGCTACTGGCACCGTTCCACTTCCTCATATCACACAAGAGACGCCGGCCACACACCTCACTTGTGGTAACTTGTGGGGGCTATATTGTCTTCCATGAAAAATATTTCGAAGCGATGTTAATCTCCGCATGGCTCATTTCCATGCGTCACAGTCAGGGACCCTGCTGACGATTTGGTCCACTGTTTACCCTCCTACTACATATATTAGCGCTGCATGCAGATCGGCTATTTTACCGTTTGTGAGGACGCACACATGAGCGCGCGCCGCGTTATTATGGCAGGGATTGTGACTCCCTCCTTGTCAAAAAGACTTTCAGGCAGCTTGATGACGTCAATGACAACAATAAACCAGGGCCATTTGTACTGTAAAGTACATAATATCTGTGCCCTGTTGTTGGCATTTGGCAACACTGGGCAGACTGTAAACACTGTGAGCTCCCGTGACTCCCGTCTTATGATCTTATACGGTATCTTGAGCCGTAGATAAAGATCCGTGCTTGGTTTGGTGTCAGCCAGAGTTTTAGTCGCAGATGTCTTAAGTTATGATCTCATCTTGCGCCTTAGAAGATCCCGTGCTTTGTTGGATGTATAAGAGTTTTAGTTACGGATGGAACAACAAACCGTTTCTATCAATGCACCTGATCCCCATGTGTTTCTATCAATGCACCTGATCCCCATGTGTTTCTATCAATGCACCTGATCCCCATGTGTTTCTATCAATGCACCTGATCCCCATGTGTTTCTATCAATGCACCTGATCCCCATGTGTTTCTATCAATGCACCTGATCCCCATGTGTTTCAGGCAAGTCATTGCCTTTGTTTTTTCACGACTCTCTTGGTGCACAAAGTACTGTAAACACTTGTGTGTGTGTGTGTGTGTTGAAATTGTACGAGTGGCTACTGCTGCAGCAAGTACCAAAAAGCAGCAAGCATGCAGCAAGAGATCAACATGGATGGGCACATTATCATATTAAATAAATATAATATTTGTGTATAAGTGTATCTGTATCTGTCTTTAAAGTTATGATGAATTGATAATGGAGGAATGAAGTCTTAAGTGCTTTTTTGTGGTTTTATCCTCTTAGCAGATTTTGTATTGACATTTGAACTGTGTTCTACAAACTGTTAATACAGTTTTCATTCAATCAATAGACAGACAGACAGGGAAGGCAAGCCATCCGTCACCTCAGACAGGTCTCCGTTCTTGAGGTGCGCGCGGGCCATGCTGTCCAGCCAGGTGCGTCGGAGCTCGGGCGTGCTGGCGTAGGAGCGAGCCAGGCTGTACTGGAGGTCCAGCAGCATCTCGGGGTCCTTCTCGTGCTCGCGCATCTGAGCCGTGGCCATCAGCACCGTGCGGATCCGCTTGGTCAGGCCCTTCACCTCCGACGGGAAGGCCGTGGACTGTGCGTGAGCGAGCGCCACATGCAAGCACAAACACACACACACGCGTGTGCGCACGCGCACAAACACACAGATGAATGTCATGAAATATAATAATACACAAGATGTTTGTCATTGTAAATCATTAAAGATGGAGTGCCGTGATTTTTTTCTCACGCTATTTTTTCCCACCCTATAACATGATCATCAGGTATTATATAAGGAGGAATATTCTTTTCAAAACAAGTGTACAGTTTTTGTTAAAATGTTGTTTTTATGTGGACATCCCCACCAGTTCATTAAGTATGCCTGGTTTGCCTGGTGGGTGGTGATGGGTGGTGATCCACCTGAACTCAAGGTTTCAGCCTCCAGGACTAAACACTAAATACAAAGGGAAGACATTACTGCACATACTGTAACAACCACACCAAGGGGTCTAATAAAGTACTGTCACCTCATAAACACATGAAAAGAATCATGGCACTCCATCTTAAAAATAATTGATAGAAATATTTTTGTAAATCTCTATGGGAGAAAAATGAATGGCTGCTTTTTCAGTGGAACCAGAAAACCATGGCCACTGCTATGCCATGATCAAGCCCAATGGGATTTCCTTTTTGCTTTTCTGCCTTTGTTGATAGTATCAAGTGAAGAGAGACAGTTAAGAGGGAGAGAGAGAGAAGGGGAGAGACATGCAGTAAAGGTCGTCATGAATGGGACTCGAACACGTGACGTGCTGTCAGGCCAAAGCCTATATGTGGCATGATGTGCCTGGACCACTAGGCCAGCGGGCGCTCCAGGGTTGGGCAACTTTGCCGATGGAGAGGGCCACTAAATTTCCACACCACTCACTCCAGAGGGCCACATTGCATATTACTGTCGTAGCAATTCTTTTCAAAACACGCCGCACTGCGACACGTTTTGGCACATGTGGCCCCCGGGCCGCCAGTTGCCCATGTATGGTTTGAAATGTTCCCGGAGAATAAACACAGACATGTTTGGATTGCTCGCAGATTCCCAACATAGCGCTAAGTGTATACAACTTGTCCTGGGAAGAGAGAGCTCACACAAGTGTTTCTCTCAGCTAATGGCTAATGGGATGACAGTAAATTAATGTCCCATCACTAGTGTATACGTAACGGGAACAGTGGCTGGCTTTCAATCCAGTGTTGATTTGGACAGCAAATTTCAGGACGTAGCTGACCATTTGGTTGCCCTACTCGTATGGTATTTGTGTCATATCTTGAATAGTTTTCATTTAGTTTTAGTCACATTTTAGTCATCTGGAATGTTTTAGTTAGTCTAGTTTTAGACTAAATCTACAGTTGATTTAGTCGACTAAAATGTATTTTGGCTTAGTTTTCATTTAGTTTTCGTCAGTGAAGAAAAAGGTATTCGACAAGCATTTTTTTAGTCGACGAAATCAACACGGTTTCAACCCCCCTCTGTTACCTTCATGGCCTTGTCGCTGTTGGCGAAGTTGTTGATGATGGACAGAGATTCCTGGAAGCGTGAGCTGCCGGTCAGCGCCACGTCGGAGATCAGCTGGCTCACGGCGATGATGATCTGCCACACACACACACACACACACACACACACACACACACACACACACACACACACACACACACACACACACACACACAGTTTACAACTTAGGCATTTAGCAGACGCTCTTAGCCCATAGCGACTTACAGTAAGCACAAGAAGAACACATGGTAGTCATAAAGGATCATACGTAAGATAAGAATTAAGAACATCTGTCTAACAGTTGAATATTCTGGATACACACGCACGCACATGCACACACACGCACACACAGTGGAACGAACGTGAGGGTGGGAGGAAGGAGAAAGAGGAGGTGGCAGGCAGCAGGAGACGAGGAGAGGTGGGATAGAGGGAGGTGGGCCTGAGGAGAAGATGGGAGGGAGTGAGGATGCAGAGGAGGTGAAAGAAAGAGCAGGACAGTCGGAGAAGAAAGGAGGTTCAGGGACGTGAGGAGGAGGAGGAGGAAGAGGAGAAGGAGGAGGAAGAGCAGGAGAGGGTGAGAAGTTGAACGCAGGATGAAGAACAGAACGGCGAAGGTCACCAGTGGTCAGACACGTCTCAGTGTTAGTCAGACATAATGTGTTGCAGACGTCCATCAAACCGGCACTCAGCGAGGAGCTACCGGAAAACTGGCAGCGCTTTACTGACGCCTTCTTTAATGCGCGGCCGAGAAGTCAGCGGGGTGCGTTCGCTCCTACTCAACTGCAGTTGGACTATCACAAAGAAAACAGCCCGAGGGGAACTCCGTAGTGAACACAGGAGAGAGCCAGGAACAATGATGTGAAATAAACTAGGAATGCATGTGTGGTTAGCATGAGTCATGTCTAAGTACGTGTTTCCCAAAATATGACACTGACGTCCCTCTTGTTCGGGTTGAGAAAATAATGTATCTTTGTGTGAAAAGTAGTCCGGCAGCTCTCCATCTTTCTAGCTCTCTTGTACGTTCGAGCCTGTGAGGGATCAAGGCATGAGGCACACCCGCACACAGCCCCATGTTCAACCAAATCAAAACACAGTAAAAACTGTACTGTGGGCACACAAACACACACGTAGACCCAGACAGACGCGCATGGCCCTGCATGCAAATAAACGCACAAACAGCGTGCAACTTGGCAAGCTCATTGTGAGCTTGTAGAGCTGCTATTTTTCACGGTGTTAGTCGTCGATGACATAGACATTCGACACTGGCGCCTCCTACCTGCAGGTGCGTGCGCAGGAAGGTCTTCCTCTTGGTGTACTCGTAGTTGTGTCTCATGAGCAGGTAGAGCAGGGCGGAGGCCTCGGCCCGCAGCGAGCCCAGCTTGGACACGCAGCACTTCAGCACCTCGTAGCACAGCACCTCGCACAGCGTCACGCGCCCCTTGAACAGCACCGACGGGAACTGACCGGGACAACACAACACAACATCAATACGTCACACAGCGTCACGCGCCCCTTGAACAGTATTATACTATTTGAAGAGTATACTATTTGAGTTATTTATGCAAAAGAAGGGGTAGGACCCGATACGTTTTTCACTACACACAAATATAAATTAATATATATGTTATTTCTTTCTTAATAACATGATTTTCCTTTATTTGTCTTTTATCGTTTATATTTTAATATGTTCGAGAAAAAAAAAGAAGAAAAAAAACACACAGACGGGAACTGACTGGGACAACACAACATCAGTAGGTCAATGCAGCGCGTGCAGCGAACAGAAAGGAAGAGAAGAAAAGCTGCTACCAACTGTGGTGGCACAGTTGGTAGCAGCTTTGTGGTGCCACTCAAAAATAGGCCATTCATTTGTCCGTTAGAGACATTTTGTTGATAAAATAAAAATCACGAAAGTGTTGATTGATCTCCTCAATCGAAAATGTAATTGGTGGACAAATCGCTGATAAAATGATGAATAGTTTCAGCCCTAGTGGCAACAAACACAATGAGTGTGTGTGTGTGTGGCGAGGGTGTGTGTGTGTGTGTGTGTGTGTGTGATATTGAACGTACCTTGTTGATGAAGGCTCTGAGGGCGGAGAACACGTGCCTGAGGGCTGCCTCTGATTGGCTGACCTTAAGGAAGGTCAGGTAGAGGTCAAACACCTTCTTCATCAGGGGGTTGTGACCGTCACTGTCCAGCAGCTGAGTCTGTCACGCACACACACACACACGCACACACACACTCAGGTTAGTGTGTACAGTACATCTTGTATAATGGAGTATAAGTATGTATACAAATCATCTACAGTATGTCGTGACCACTTGAGGGGGTTCCAGGTGGTCTACAGCTAGACGAGGCAAGTGCTGGTAACCAAATGGACCCTTATACATCTTTAACTCAAGAGTTGAATGATTGCTAAACATCTGCATTACTCAACTTCCAAGAAGTCTACACAACTTGAGAATGTACAATAAGTGTTGCCTGTTATCTCTCCTATGGTTCCAACATCAATACAACATGGAAATGTGGGCAAAATCTTATCCAACGATAACAAAAATATCCTTTAGTCTTTTGTGTCTGAGAGGCTAAATATGGTGGTCCGTGGCTCACATGCAGAATAAATAATGGACCTGGACATGAAAAAGGTTGAAAACCACTGATCTGTGCAGTTGCAAGCTGCGTACGTGCGTGTATGCATGTGTATTTGTGTGTGTGTGCGTGCGTGTATCAGACAACCTTAAAGCACTGAGTGAAGAGAGACAGGACATCCAGCACGGTGAGACAGGCCTCGGTAGAGATGTTTCCTTCCAGGAGGGCTTGATGGTGGACCTCTGCTTCTGAAGGCCCATTTCCTGGAACACAGTGTTAATGTTAATGTGATGGTGGACCTCTGCTTCTGAAGGCCCATTTCCTGGAACACAGTGTTAATGTTAATGTGATAGTGGAACACACGCACGCCTTTTAGCTGGCCTAATACAACAATGTTCATTTGCTGCTGTGAGGGCAGCTTACGATAAGTGTGATACATACTGTCCAATACTTAGACATGCATAGTCCACCATAGATAGGTGAATGAACTGTATCTGTCTGTGGGCAGGCATATGCTGAGCCTGTGTGTGCGTGAGTGTGTGCGGCTGTATGAGTTGAGGATTAGAGGTATAGGTATTTTTGTTACGCTGTAATATTTGACTCACCGTTGTCGTTTAGCATCAGTGCAATTTGAAATGTATTTGTACTATTTTGTAATGTAATATAATGTATTTTGTAATGTTTTAATTTATTTCTGGACTCTTGGAAGATTAGCCGAAAGGCTAAAAGAGATCAAAATCTAAATCAAATCAATAGACACTCGTGCTTTCTAGGGTATGATTTGGGGGCAAAAAACATTTTGTGTTTGAAATAGACACTAGTGATTTCTAGGGTATGATTTGGGGGCCTAAAGATGAATACAAAATGAATATCAACATGTTTATACTGTCCAATAATTAGATAGGGAGGGGTGTGAAATTATGACAGGCAGTTGCTGCCGTCCAAATATAATATGACCCCACAGTCAAAAAACACTTTGTGTTTGAAATAGACACAAAACTAATATCAACATCCTAAAAATAGACACTCGTGCTTTCTAAAGATGAATACAAAATCAATATCAACATCTTAATACTGTCCAACACTTAGATAGGGAGGGGGGTGACAGGTAGTTACTGCCGTCCAAATATGACCCCCCAAAAAGTCAAAAGATATAACACCTATATTAATTTGCTGCTCTCAGGGCATCTTAAATGCTATACATAGTGTTAATTTGCTTTTGTATTGTGCTGGCGTACCCCTGTTTAGAGTGAGCGAGGTGAATCGTACCCATGTTGAGAGTGAGCGAGGTGAATCGTACCCATGTTGAGAGTGAGCGAGGTGAATCGTACCCATGTTTAGAGTGAGCGAGGTGAATCGTACCCATGTTGAGAGTGAGCGAGGTGAATCGTACCCATGTTGAGAGTGAGCGAGGTGAATCGTACCCATGTTGAGAGTGAGCGAGGTGAATCGTACCCATGTTGAGAGTGAGCGAGGTGAATCGTACCCATGTTGAGAGTGAGCGAGGTGAATCGTACCCATGTTGAGAGTGAGCGAGGTGAATCGTACCCATGTTGAGAGTGAGCGAGGTGAATCGTACCCATGTTGAGAGTGAGCGAGGTGAATCGTACCCATGTTGAGAGTGAGCGAGGTGAATCGTACCCATGTTGAGAGTGAGCGAGGTGAATCGTACCCATGTTGAGAGTGAGCGAGGTGAATCGTACCCATGTTGAGAGTGAGCGAGGTGTTCGTGATGCTGAACGTACCCATGTTGAGAGTGAGCGAGGTGTTCGTGATGCTGAACATACCCATGTTGAGAGTGAGCGAGGTGAATCGTACCCATGTTGAGAGTGAGCGAGGTGAATCGTACCCATGTTGAGAGTGAGCGAGGTGTTCGTGATGCTGAACGTACCCATGTTGAGAGTGAGCGAGGTGTCCGTGATGCTGAACGTACCCATGTTGAGAGTGAGCGAGGTGTCCGTGATGCTGAACTGTTGCATCCTGGTCTGCAGGAGGCTGGCTCGGTTACAGCGCATGGCTGGCATGGTCTGAGACTTATTCCTGTCTGAGGAGAACAACTTGGACACCCACGCATCCTGGGTCCTGTACACGCAGGCACGCACGGACGCACGCACGCACGCACGCAGGCACGGACAAGCACACGCACACGCGCACACACACACACACCACACACACACACACACACACACACACACACACACACACACACTTGAAATGTTTATTTATGTCCACATAATACCTTGTACAAAGGACATAAACACTGCCAGTGCAGTCAGACAATGGGAGAGCAGCCAGTTACAAAGTGCATAGAAGGCAATCATACATTGCTACATACAGCATAGTTGACATACTTGTCACGCGCGCGTGCGTGCGTGTGACACACACACACGTGCACATGCGCACACACACACACACACACACGGCCTGTTCAACAATCCAATCAGACATATGTAGATAGATAGACATCACAGGTGGTTTAGAGTTAAGGCCGCTGTGTGTGTGTGTGTGTGTGTGTGTGTGTGTGTGTGTGTGTGTGTGTGTGTGTGTGTGTGTGTGTGTGTGTGTGTGTGTGAGTGTACTGTATGTGCGTGTGTGCCTTACCTGCCAATGTTCCTCTTTCCAATGTAGCGGAACTGGACCAAACACGCTCTGAAGTGACCGCCAGGCAGAAGAGAGAGAGAGAGAGAGAGAGAGAGATAGGCGGGTTAGAGATGTGAGGGGCGAGTAACCCTCGCACTCGCAGCACCATACGAATGCCCAGCGCACCCAGTTGATTCAGACCTGTTGTTAAACCTATACGTTGTAATCTTTTTTTTTTATCCCACGATTTTGTAACCCAGTTTTCTTTTTCACCCAGTGCCAATTATCTAATGTAATCCTGGGCGCTACACTTCCTCTGCCAACCTGGGGGGGCAGCGGGCTGACCTCATGCCTCCTTCTATGCATGAGGAGTCCAAGCTGCTTCTTTTCACCTGACAGGGAGGAATTTCCCCGGCCGGACGTAGCGCGTGGAAGGGACACGTTATTCCGACCAGTTCCTTTCCCCTCCATCAGGCGCCCCGGCTGGCCAGGGGGAGGTAGTTTTAGAGACCAGGATTACGGCATGTTTTTGTGAGGGTATCTACCCTAGGGGACACGGGGAGAACATGCAAACTCCACACAGAAAGGCCCTATCGCCAACCCCCGCCTCCGGTATGGGCACTGATGACGCGGAGGAGGGAACACGCTGCCAGTGCCCACAGTGTCCCCAGCGGGAATCGAACCCAGGACCTTCTAGCTGTGAGGCGACAGCACTACCACCTGTTTATCTCGTGTTGTGTTTATAGCAGACTCCACACTCAAATGTGCACTTGCAGTTTGGGCAACTCGAAACCAAACTCCACATGCCCCAAGATTTTATTTACCTGCCTAAGTGTCAACCCCTTACCCCTGTGTCGGATCAGTGTTTAGACTGGCATATTCGTCGATACTGATATGACCCGATATGACAAATAAGGGCAGATACCGATACTTTTCCGATACCGATACAGTATCGGGACATCTCTATTTTCAACCCATTATCTGTGTCCTTTTAGCAATATGATTTTTCCTAAAATGTGTTTTTTACGATCGGCCTCGGGTAATGAGCTAATACTTTCCGTTCAAAAATTCAAAGTTCATAGGTGGCATTTACTCTACTATTTTCCCATCACGAACCATTATTTTTTGCTCTTTTCCCCTCAGGTTATTCAACTTTATTTCATTACTACTGTTGGCCTCAGAAACGAATGAGACTCCAGCTTTACTTTGGCTTACAAAGTGCAAAGAAGACTGGTGGATAAACAGATTGGTAACTGTTGCATGCAATGACAGGCTGGAAGATCAAGTGTTTAAATATTATTCTATTGTCCGCACTGCAGGAGACGATGCTACTTACTCCAGCAGACTGAGGAAGTTCATGATGTCTTGAGGGCTGACTTTGTTCCAGTAGGCCAGCAGAGTGTCTGAGGACAAAGGATGACCCATCATTGCACGCCACAGAGAACCATTATGTTTTCAGTGTTTATAGAGTATGATTTATTTGTACATTACAGTAGGGTTGTACACAGTGTTTGATAGCCATTGTAAGCGTTCTCTTAGTTTTATGATTTTCTTAATTTTACTTATTTTTTAAATCTACTTTTATCCGTAGCTTGTATTTTATTTAAACCCTGTAGCACTTGCACGATTTGTGCAAAATGTAAAGTGATTTAAAAATAAAATGTATTATTACTATTATATTAACTATCAGATATATGACTGGTGTCCCTATTTTGGGCAAAAATACAGAAATAACTAAGGTAGCCGATTAGCTTGTAGATCTGTTATTTTCTCTATTTCCCAATACGACGAAGGGAAGGAATTGAGTGGTTGGGAAAATGTCCACTGTGTGTTTCTGTACAAGCTGAACCCTGGTGGTTCAGTGGTTTTCAACCACTGTGTGTTTCTGTACAAGCTGAACCCTGGTGGTTCAGTGGTTTTCAACCACTGTGTGTTTCTGTACAAGCTGAACCCTGGTGGTTCAGTGGTTTTCAACCACTGTGTGTTTCTGTACAAGCTGAACCCTGGTGGTTCAGTGGTTTTCAACCAGTGGTCCACTGTGTGTTTCTGTACAAGCTGAACCCTGGTGGTTCAGTGGTTTTCAACCAGTGGTCCGGGGACCACCAGTGGTCCTTCTTGAGGGGCCTCCAGGTGGTCCCCAGCTAAATGGAGAGTTGGTAACCAAATGGACCCTTATTAGATCCCAGATCGAAATAAGCTGTGAAACAATTGTGTGTAGCAAGCTTCTTGGATCTGGCAGCGTCAGGTTAGGTCCACGTAGCTCAAATGCCAAATAAATAATGGGACCTTGATGTGAAAAGGGTTGAAAACCACCGTGGTAGTTCCATTAAACACAGTAGCTGTGTTGTTGGCTGACCTTCCGACAGTGTCCTGACGATGTGCAGGAAGCACAGCAGAAGGCCTTTGATCTCATACTGTCCCAGTCTGCCTGGCGGCGGCAGCGGGCTGCTGCTCATGGTGGAGCACCGTCTGTGGAGCTGGAGGACAACATGCACGCACACACACACACACACATGCGCACGCGCGCGGGCGGGCGGGCGCACACACACACAAGCAAGCAGAGATTATTGTTTATTTCAATACGTTTTCCAGAGATATTTCAACTCATGTTAAAGTACTTGCAAGTTGCAAACAAGGCTCTCAACCAAGGCTGGGGCTAACAATTGGAAAAAAAAAAGGAAGATATTATCATCAGTGCCTACATTCGGAAGGAGGTACATGACATTGATCCTTTAACTGAAGGATCAACACACAGAGGTTGTAAACAGCTTACCAGCTTAAAAGCTTAAAAATATATAAAAAAATACAAAATAAACTGGAACACAAGCAGATAAATGATCTCTGTTGGGTTCTCTCTGAAAACCCCATGTTACTGAACAAACTCTATTGGAATTAATATCTTATAAAACCTTTTAAAAGTGTTGTTTTAACAAGGCATTAGGTGTGATCTGCTCTCATCCACTCTGACTCACCTCAATGCTGTCCGGGGTTCCTGGGTCCATGAAGAGCGAGCCTCTGGAGTCTTCTCTCCTCACAACAACATGGCCGTTCTGAAGCAGACCTGGAGATGATGCTGAGTCTAAGTCAGTGATTCTCAAGCTTTTTAATTTCATGGACCCCCAGTTTAGTTGACTATTACTAAGCATAACAGCTAAATCAACAACCAACACTAACCCTAACCTCAGTCTTAACCGGCCACAAAATTCCTTTAAATTCATTAACTGCTATCTAGTGGTGGCTTACGTGTAGCGATTGTGCTATAAGTGAACGGGAGGAGCGCTTATGTTGAAAGGGCTTTTGGCCGGAAACCGCTGAGTCAGGAAGTAAAAGCTGCTCGATGTCCCTCGATTGTCATTTAATTATACACCCAAAACATACTTTTGATCAGCAAAATACATTTGGATACATCAGACGCAAACCAAGCTTGCATTTTGGTCTAAAAAGCGATTCAGAGATATTTACGTTCTAAGATGCTCCGTCGCATACAGTAGCAAGCATAAGCCAGCGGATTTTTCACTTCACGTTTTTTCCCGGAAATAAAAACCTGGAGCACGTGTTACACAATGAAACTGGACACAGCTGAGCACCTGAATGAATTGATATTAAAAAAGGCGCCATTAGGCGTCAGTGGCAACGAGGTACATTTAAGAAAGGCGTCAGGAGGCATCACGTGGCACGGAGTGAGTTAACCTCATATCAGTCTTAACCCATTCTGAACGGGAACCCGTTTTGGTGTCAGCATCATGTCATGCTTTAGCTATTGAAAAATAGCAGATCTACAAGCTCATAGCGCGCCACCGAGTGGCGCGCTACGAGCTTGTAGGTCTGCTATTTTTGAAAAATCGAAGAACGACAGACATTTTTAGAATCTGATCTCGGGTCAGAATGGGTTAATCAAGACCAGTGTGTGTCCAGTGGAAACCTTGTATGAATCTGATCTCAGGTCAGAATGGGTTAACTGGCCTGTACTGTAAGTCAGTTTCACTATGTTTTCTGTTTCGGCGGCAGTCATTTCACGTCGCCATTTCCTAGTCTCCTACTGGCAGTATGTACGTACTGTAGGAAATGTCCATACTGGCTGGCTGCATTGAATGGTCTTGATAAGAACATATTGTTGGTGATTATCAGTTGAAAACATTCAAAGCGGGTGCCCTGATATACACGATAATGTAAAGTACATCTAGCCAAATACTATAATATGACATCCTTGGTCTTGTTTGTATGAGGGAGAAGTTACTGTATACTGTTGCTAAAGAGATAGAAGCTCTCTAGTCGACTCTTACCGTGGTCTTTATCAATGGCAGTGCTGGTTCTGCGGGTGTCTATGGAGCTGTTTGAGATCAGGTCATCTCTGGATCCCTGCAGGAGGACAACAGCAAACACACACAGCATGAAGTGCTTGTTATCTGCTTCAAAGATTAACAGGAAGAATGTTTTAACAGTTACCTTCATCTCACCAACCGTAGCAAACTTGTTACAACAAGCTGTAGTGTATAGTAGTAAATACAGATAATAAAAGTTACAAAAATACCATCAATGAAACCATTAAAAGGGTGCGTTCGGATATGCACACCGGGGATGTGCTCAGTTTATTGATAGTACCGTGTGTAGCCATCATGTTTTAACCAGTTAAAACATGGGCCAAGGTAATAAAGGATGAACACTTGTAAAACTAAATGCTTGCCTTGCTAGCTCCAGGCAGTCCCCAGCTAAATAAGTTAATATAGCATCAAAATCAGTTTAATCACTTTAAACCAATATACTGTAGCTCTACAAGCTACGTCGCATTGCGACACATTTTGAGCTTGTATATCTGCCATTTTTTCAAATAAATATCTTTTAAAAGGTTGAATAATTTTGAATATGTTTGAAATTTGTAATGAATATAAATCTGTACAAGGTTTATGTCAAATATTTTGTAGATCATGTTATGTTATTATGTTAACCAGGGCTGTCATTTTCGTGCAAATTTTGCCCAGACCGAAGAAACTCTACCGCCCGCTCCGTCGAGGCACGCACAAACAAGCCCTAATACCACCACTTTTACAGAACAACATAACTGATACAAACCAACAGACAACTACACGACCCTTTGTTGCTCTTACAAGAACGCTGGCAAAATGATTCAAGATAAAAGAGGGTTTATTTGTCACTCACTTTGTCTGCCTAATAAAAAATAAAATAATAATAATAATCATATCATAACTTGAGCGACCCCCTACGGTCGCGGCCCACCGGTAATATGACCGGTACGTCCTGTGGCCAGTCCACCCCTGATGTTAACCCTTTACACAACAAATGGATGTCCGTGGCCATGAAAAGGTTTGAGAACCACATACTACTGTACAGAGATCAGAGAGATGCACAGATTGCAGTTACATCATATCTAGGAAAAGGTGTGTAGAAAAGTATTTGGGTGAGGTCAGTCATAGCCTGGCATCTCAAATACATACAATAGGATGACTGTCAATACTTCCTGGAATTCTTACAAATACATTACGTTGTCTGCTTGTACGCACATGCATGCATGGGTGCCATTTCTGAGCATACTGAACACATCTTATAGGCAATGCTACTCTTCCTACGCATGGGGTTTAGCAGGATGTAGCGGACACTTCTAAACAACAAGGCATCAGTCTTGTCAATCAATCAGAGAAATGTGCAACACGTGAGGCTCCAGAGAAGCAGGAAAATTCCTCAGAGGTGGACTGACGGACTCACATTGAGACCCAGGCCGGGGCTGGACATGCTGGGCTGGGCAGACAGCTGCTTGAGGTTCTGATAGAGCAGCTCCAACAGTGGCAGGTAGAGGAGACAGATCCGGGCCTGCTGGTTCTGAAAACACACAAACGCAGTGGTGGATGAGAGCAGCAACAAGGCAATATGGAGCACTAGTTTGTCTAGTGGTTTTCAACCCTTTTTCTATCAAGGCCCATTATTTATTGGGCATTTGATCCACGGGACCACCATTTGATGACATTTAGCCTCTCAGACCCAAAAGACGTTGGATAAGATTTTGTCCACAAGTCCATGCTGTATTGATGTTGGTACCATTAGGAGAGATAACAGGCGAACAAACGATCAAAATAACAATTCTTCTACATGATCTAATTGTGTAGACTTAACAACAATTTAACTCTTGAGAGCGTAAAATGAAACCACTTAAGATCTATAAGGGTCCATTTGGTTACAACATAGTTGAGTCACAGCACCCTCTAAGGCAGGGTTTTTCAACTGGTGGTCTGTGGACCGCTGGTGGTCCGTGGAGGCATTGCATGTGGTCCCTGACCATGCATTTAGTAATGTAGCAAAGTGAAGATTTTGTAATTTCTTCCACAGAACAGTGCACAGACGTTTAGTGCATAAATGTTATCAGAATTACTGGGAAGTCTGAGGTGTACCAGGTTGTACCAGGTTGCCTGATTGAGTCATCATTATTAGGAAATGTTAACGTGCCCATATAATGTCATCATGTGCTATATCTTGCCACTTTTTACTATATATATATATTACTATTACTATTGTTAAAATAGTTATAATAGCCATAATGTATGGATGTAGATCTGCTAGTTGAACTATTTAAAATTATTTTTCAAGATAGTAAAATATGGAAGAAAAAAAGTTTCGGGATAAAGGCACGCCCAAGATATAGGGCCACATGTGTCAGTCTGACTCAGTCATCAGTTAAGTCGATTGAGAAACAGTATAAGACATGGGATGCATTCCATAGCAAATATTACGAATATCCCATTACAACACAACAGTGGGTTTTTGTCATATTGTATGTCTTGTCTGTCTTTGGTGTCTATCTTGCCTATTAAAAAATTCAAAAATAAAGAGTTTAAAAAAAAAAAGAGATGGGTGCGTACCACGTAGGCAGGGACGCACCCTCAAGGAGAGGAAACTTCAGATGGACAAATGACTAGAATGCAAGACACAATCTTTTGCCACGGCAAGCCCAAACGAAACCAACCAGAGAATCTGTGACATTCTATGATGATTCTATGATAACAAGGCCCTGACAGTGCATATCATGTAACCGAATCTTAATTCTCCTCTCATCAGATCTGTCAACAGAAATTACATAATCTTTTGTCAGAAACGCTGGAGAATTAAAATTGTCTCTGCCCCAACCAGAGAAACTGAAACCGACATATTGTAACCTAATACTTACTTCTCCTCAAGAGTTATATTCCTTCACAAAAGAGGTGAGATTTGAACTTCAGTGTGTACTTTATATTACATTATTTAATTCACTGCATCATTCAAATGCACATAGACAAAATGCTGAGGTTGCCTGATGAGTAAAAATCACACCCGTGTGAAGTGAGGGGCGCTAATATATTAATCTAACTCATGTTGAGTAGGTGATGCAATGGTGATGTAAAACAAACGGTTTTACATCACCTCAATAAAGAGACAATATGACATAAAGAGGCAAAAAAAAAAAAAAGACAACACAACAGTGGTCCCCAGGTTGATCCTTAGTCAAGGTGGCGGTCCCTGGTTCACAATCAGTTGAAAACCCCTGCTCTAAGGGACAGGTTTGCTGCCACAAAACTTGGTGGAAATTTGTTGGAAGGAAAATTGGGAAAGGAACATTTTCTTGCAGTGCATTACAAACAGAAATGTTTGTAATGCAGTAAAGGAGAGGCCAATCTTTTGGCCAGTTCTTATCTGTAATCAGTACACAATATCCGAGAGCCACCTGTCCAGCTACCCACCGTAGCTGGACTAATGCTGTCTGGTGCCTGTGTCTATTTGCATGAGCAAGACATCGTTTGCATAACAGACCTCCTTATCGTGTTATCTTTTTTTTTTAATTTGCTTTCTCTGTACATACTGTACTGTCTGTCCATCTGCAACGTTTGTACTGTATGGCTTTTTACTGCTTTATTTTTTGATCAACGTTTGCCTGTTGTCTCTCCTAAACCAACATCATACAGCATGGAATTGTGGACAAAATCTTATCCAACTACAACAAGATATTATTTCGTTTTGGGTCTGAGAGGCGTGAATGTGAAATGGTGGTCCCGTGGCTCAGATGCTGAATAATAATGGGCCTTTATGTGAAAAAGAAACACTGATTTGTAACTCTACTGTATATGCCATTGCTGTGCACCTTGTAGGTGGTGTAGCGGTCGTCTGTGGCGTGGTGTGTGTGTGTGTGTGTGTGTGTGTGTGCACCTTGTAGGTGGTGTAGCGGTCGTCCATGACGTGGTGTGTGTGTGTGTGTGTGTGCACCTTGTAGGTGGTGTAGCGGTCGTCCATGACGTGGTGTGTGTGTGTGTGTGTGTGTGCACCTTGTAGGTGGTGTAGCGGTCGTCCATGGCGTGCTGTGTGTGTGTGTGTGTGTGTGTGTGCACCTTGTAGGTGGTGTAGCGGTCGTCCATGGCGTGGTGTGTGTGTGTGTGTGTGTGTGTGTGTGTGTGTGTGTGTGTGTGTGTGTGTGTGTGTGTGCACCTTGTAGGTGGTGTAGGGGTCGTCCATGGCGTGGTGTGTGTGTGTGTGTGTGTGTGTGCACCTTGTAGGTGGTGTAGCGGTCGTCCATGGCGTGCTGTGTGTGTGTGTGTGTGTGTGTGTGCACCTTGTAGGTGGTGTAGCGGTCGTCCATGGCGTGGTGTGTGTGTGTGTGTGTGTGTGTGTGTGTGCACCTTGTAGGTGGTGTAGCGGTCGTCCATGGCGTGCTTGATGAGCAGGTTCTTCAGCACGGCGACGGCCAGCTGCCTGACGTCGGGGCCCTGCGTCTGCACGGCGCCCGCCACCTCCCGCAGCAGCAGACCCACCAGGAAGTGGTTGGTGCAGTAGTCCTCCGTCAGGCTGAACTCCAGACTCTGATCTACGGGGGGGGGGGGGGGGGGGCGTTCGGACGGGGTGGGGGAGTCACACGGAAGGCTGTCAGGGATCCAGTGCATGGGGATCGGGGACCCCCCTTACACTATAGGCTTATGATAGAGCAGTGGTTCTCAAACGTATTCATTTCAAATTTCAAAGTTTGATATGCATTATTAGGCCATTTGTGCCTGATTCTGACAGTGTACAAATGGAACCAAATGCACTTTTAAGCGTCAATTTGGTTCCACTTGTATGTTGCCAGAGTTCCAACCCTGTAAGTGTCAATTTTTTTGCCTCCATAACTATCACTCATTTTGCAGGAGACCCCCTGGAACCAAATGTAACACCCGGGATTCGAACTCGGGTCTCGTGAAAGTCCAATATCTTAACCACTAGACCAAAGGGAGCACCTATGGCTCGGGGGAGATATTAGACTTTTGAGGCCATCAGGCTACACTAATACACTGCCAGAGGTGAACCCCATAAGTGTCCATTTGTGGTTCCCAACTATCAATCAATTTGCTCAAGCCCCCATGGAACCCCCCTCAAGGACCCCTGGGGGTCCCGGGACCCCACTTTGAGAACCACCACTGTGAGTATTGTGTCTTGGGATTTTTTACTATAAGTATTGTACCAAAAGCCTATTTCGTACGATTTAAAGTGTTAATGGCAGTAAGTGTTGATTCTATGCTAATCCTCATGAAGCTATAAATGTCTTATCTTGCCCTGTTTATTTACAGTCAAGTACAGTACATCTCCCTGAGTAAACTGGAGTGTTAAACTTTACTCTATGTTGACCATAACAAGACTTACATACTCTAAATATGTAGTTAAGAACATGGCAATTCGATGGGAACAAAACGATTTCCTTCACGGTCCAGTTCCGCCTACAGTATCAAGGCCCATTTATACTCCTGTTCTGAACTTATACATACAGCATGTACGTACCGTATATGTTCATAACGCAACGTACATTGCACTATCTGCACCTTGTACTGTAGATACGTGACACACGTCGTCGTATCCGTAAAGCTCTCAGGTGACGTGCACAAAGATGGAACGGAATGAACGCAGGATAACAACATTCTATGTCGAGTATAAATGGACCTTACTCTCCCAGGAATGTACAACATACTGAGTAATACACTGACATACAGTAGTGTTGAACTTGATCTATTTTCCGAGTGCAACCAAGCATGACATCCACTCCCTAACATTTTTCTTGACGAAATTGTCAGTATATTTAGTCTTAATTTTAGTCACCGTAGCTTAGTTTTTCTTTAGTTTTCGTCAGTGAATAAATAATAGTCGGCGAACTATTAGTTTTAGTCGGCGGAATCAAAACTTCACCGTCAAAGCTGTGACGAATGTAAAAACTTGAATGTATGGGTAATAAATACTAAAGGTGTTTTACAGTACACTACTGTATATGTAATTATCAAGTAACTTACTGAACCTGGTATTTCACCAAGTACTTAGAGACTGCAGAGAAAGTGAATTATATTTTGTCTAATGACCCAACTAATGGTCTAATTCTGTGGTGCTCCGTTAAGACTCAGGTGCTCTCTCTCTCTGGCCATCACTGGCACATCACGTGGCACGGTATCTCTAATTTGAGGCCAAGGTACTTTACATGCAAGTGTTTTATCTAAGATAGATTACACATTATTTCCATATTCATTTCCATTCTCTGGCCTGCATGGGGCTTGGCTGTATTTCAGTAATGGACATGTAACTGTATAGCAAACCCTCCGTCCACAGGCGTGCATTTGAATCATTTCAAATGTCACAAGTGTCCTCTTGACGCTATAATGCAACATTACAGTGCACAGAGCAACGCTTAATGCGACATTACACAGAACGCGCTAATGCAACATTGCACGACGACAACAATATTTCACAAAGTTGCAGTACATTCGTTCAACCAAATCACATGTTCATTCTCCAGGCATCACTTGGTTTGGTCGTTGCATGGGAACAACCCCCATGGGAACAACCCCGAATGAAGAGGAGGAGGAGGGGAAGTCAGAAAGAAACCTGCGTTAGGCATACGGGCAACCTTTAGTCCAATCCGGCTGTGAAAAATAAGCACGGTGCTGCGATGTGTGTGTGTGTGTGTTTTCTGTCGATATAATAACAGGCCCACACAGATTATTAACTGAGTTACCCTCTGTCACTTTCTCAGAGAAGACAGAGACTGAGAAGATAGACAGACAGATAGATATATATATAGATAGATAGATAGATAGATAGGAGAGAGAGAGAGAGAGAGAGAGAGAGAGAGAGAGAGAAACAGGGTTGTTCCCTTGTATTTTCCCCCAAGTCTTAAATCAGCCAGACAGGTGCATGAAGAAGGGAGTGGGAGTGAGTAGATAATTCCCAGAGACAGTCAAGCTCCGTCGCCACACGGCAGATAGACAGACAGGCCCAGGCAAGAAGCGATCGATCCATCGATAAGGAGGGCCGGCGTGTGGACGATGCCGCCGTGCCAAATTAATTAGACGGCCGGTGTAAAGCAACACGAGGAGTGTGAGTGAGAGTGAATGGGGAGGGGGGGGGGGGGGGGGGTGTGGGTGGGGAGGGCGAGTCCCATGGGAGACCAGCAGGACCCAGTAATTCTTATACCAGTTGGCCGTGCGCTCCCCCGCGCCCCGCCCCGCCTCACAGACCACCTCCGCGGTGGATAGTCGGGTGACACTGAGGTTAATTACGCCGTGGTGGGAATTAAATAAATAAATGTTGCCGATAAAGCATAGTTTTAGACCGCGACGTCAACCAGTCACAAATAGGTTTATGAGATGAATTACTTGGTACTTTTGAGTTTGTTTCGATGTTTTTCTTTCTTTCTTTGGTTGGTTTCTTTCTTTATTTCTTTTCGTCTTTTTCCGGTCAGCAATGTGTATGTTTGCGTTAAAATTTCAGCAATATTTAGCAATATTATACGGCTATAACTATAATCCTTGCGTGAGCAATAGCGATTACAACTTGTTAGCTGAAAAACACCCACAGTCCATTCACGGTTACAGAGGTAAGAATGTTTTAATTTATCATTAATATTTTACACTATAAAATAGGTTTCCTTTGCGCTTTAGCACGCTCTGTCTCTCGTGGCTGCTGGGGGCCAGAGGGACGAACGGGGAGGCAAGGCGCGGGGGAACGCATGGCCAACCAGTACATGAATGACTGAGTCGCGGCAGGACGGGTGGGTTAGTGCTGCAAGTCAGAGCAAGGGGGGGGGGGGGGGTCGATCATTTTGCATACGGTAACAAACAGAATAGATGCATGGTTGGGGGGACATGGACAGGGGAGGGGGGGGGCGTTACCTACCTACAGCGCCAAAAAGCTCCGTTGCGTATGAAATAAAATCTGACCACAAGCAAAAACAAAAACAAAAGGAAGGGAGGTGGGGGTCAACACATTAATGTGAACATTCCATGCATTCCATTTCAATAACATACATCATTTGTCTGCAATTTGCTGATGGGGCAGTGAAAACAAACATTATTTTAGTGTCTGAGTGTGTTGGGGATTAATTAATGCACAATGTGACAGTCAACGTTAGAATAATGACATTCATGGTGTTTGATCAAAATACAATTAGTAGCTTCGGATGTCATCACATGATTTAATCTCCGTCATCAGCCCTTTTCAACACCAAGCAGCGCAGCCAGTATGGACATTTCCACATACTGAAATTGTTGTCAGCCATTGTTGGTTGCCTAACCCTAACCTCAGACTTAACCGGCCACGTAACCATATAGCAGTCTTAATGTAAGTCAGTTTCACAATGTTTTCGCTTCGGCGGCAGTCATTTCACTTCATTCACGTAATTTTCATCCTAGTGGCCTACTCGCTGCGGTGAGCAGTATGTAGGAAGTGTCCATATCGCCTGCATTGCATGGTCCAGATAAGAACATACGGGTGGTTATCGGTTGATGACATTCGAAGCGGGTGTTACAGTAACAGGACGTGTAGGAGTTTGAGTCCAATCAGGCAAGTTAATATGGGTCTAGGAAGTAGGAAGGTGGGGTATGGGGGGTGATGTGGAAGCTCTCTGGCTCTCTCGGGGGCCACTTTTAGACGGAAACGGGCTCCAGAGAAAACGGCAAAGTCCCGTTGCGTTCTCATTTTCTATTCAGCCTTTTACACAGAGCCGCTGTAATGAGTGAAAACACTGTAATGTGCATGCCAGGTGGCTAGGTGGCGGTGTGACGGACTGCCAGATAGACCAGGGCATGTGTGTACCGTACGTTCCGTTCCACTTCCTATCACAAGGCTTTTTGTTTACATCATGGTTTACATTCACCATCGCCAAAGTCGCTTACATTTGTATTCGTAGGATGAGCGTGGGCGAGGGAGCGCCTACTCATTCTAGGAACTCCAAATATGGCCTACGGCTCTGCACCGATGTGATAAACGTAAGCGCTGTGAGCCCACGTGAGCCATGATGTCACACGTTTTGTGGATTCACCCGTTTAAGACGGGAGGGAAGACGGCGTTTTCAGAGATCTCCACTCCGGAAGGAGTTTTCAACCCCCGAAAACGCAGTTCTCGTCTAAACGGACTCCAGCAAAAACGATACTTTATTTTGCCGTTTTCCATGGACAGCGTTCTCGTGTAAAGGGGGCGGGGCCTATATGTCTGTGGTGGGGGGGGGGGGGGGGTGTGTGGCTGAGCAGCATGATGCAGGGACAGGTGGGAGAGAGGATGGAATGTGAACTTCGACCCCTCACCTTGCACTCTCTGCAGCTTGGTGCGACCGAACGCCATGGGCAGGTTGAGGGGAATGTAGTGCTCGTGGTTGCACACGGTCATCAGGAAGTCAAACTTCATTTCAGTCAGCGCCTGAGAAGCGCACACACACACACACACACACACACACACACACACACACACACACACACACACACACACACACACACACACTTCAATTCAACTGGCTTTATTGGCATGAGAAAACGTTTACATTGCCCAAAGCAAAAAGTGGAACAATACAATCAAAACTAAATGTATACTTAAATGTACATTTAAAAGTCAGAACCAATAATTCAATTTCTATGTACCAAGATCACTCGATGCAGATAGTGCAGGAATACACACAATGATTAGTCTAATGACGCACACACACGCACACACCCCTGTTTTTGTGGAAAAATAACACGATGGGAACTATGCACAATGACAAATTCCACCCACGTTTTTACTTTCACTTGCATTTCACTCACAATGCAATGTCTTTACAGGATGACTATGCTAGATTTCACATGTGATTAGTATCACAGCTAGCAGCAGTGGCGGCCGGTGACATTTGTCCTAGGGAGGGCGCTATAACAAAATCAAGAAAACATGCACTAGGTATCATAGATTAAATATCTACTGAGGGAGCCTGTCTAAGGTTTATTAAATATATCTAATAAGGGAGCCTGTCTAAGGTTTATTAAATACATCAAAATGTAACAAAAGGTTCATATAGGGTTAAAGAAACAAACCTGAGACAGAAGGACCAGTGCCATAAAAAAGTGCAATGGCTCAAAGCCACATGACCTTGCTACAGTGGCTTTAACATTAACATTAAAAAATAAACAAAAAGTCCTTATAAAAGAACCCTCAAAGCCATGACTCTGCCACCTTATGGTCTTAATTTTTACTTTTTACTTTTACACTACATTGTGATGATTACATCAGGTTTGTCTGGACCCAGCTCTTTAATTCTTATTTTTTCTTGCAGTGTCCTTCTCTCAAATGGTGTTTTCTGCAGTGATTTCACAGAGTTTAATTTTTCCTCTTATTGTTCCATTATGCAAGTGAATTAAACTATTATTATATTGACTTTACCTGGCTCCATTCATCTGTCTCATCCCTCGTTTTTCTAGCGTATGTTGTTGTGGCTGTGTGTTAAACCCTATGTCAAACTGTGCTGTAATGTGTATGCTGCCCCCAAGTGTTTTGTGGTGTGAATAACGTCATGGATCGCATATATTTCGCGACCCAGTGGCTTCCTATAGTTTGTATTGAAGACATGTGGACCGCAATGCATTACTCTTCAGTGCTGATAATTGAGGGCTACAGATGGACGCGCACCAACACGTGACACACACTAACCAATCAGAAACGTCATAAAACGTAAATAACGTTTGACATTTCATGGAGGCATAATACTAACGTGGCAGCATATTACAACTTCTAATCACTGCCTTTGGTTAGTGGCTACTTATATTATATAATATTAACGTTTCTGGATTGCTAATTCTAAATATATTAAAGGCTGTAGATTTCGTTTCTCAGTCATTCTTTTTCACGTTTTATTCAGGGGGTGGGCATGGTGGTGCGGCGCACCAGCGCCCCCTATGGACGCACCGCCACTGGCTAGCAGGTACCCGCACGCTGTGAGCACCGACTGCACTGCAGCAAGCCTGTAGTCAAGTGTAATGCTGCCGACGCCCTGTCACTGAACCGTAGCTTTGTTATCAAAGTTCCAGTTGCAGGTGTAGCAGGGCGTGGTGGCAGTGGTGGCGAGGGTACCTACTTACCTTGGGATCTTTGAGGCTGAAGCCACAGATGTAATCGTTGAGCAGGCTGAAGGCGAAGCCTCGGTTCATGAAGGTCATGCACCGCTGAGGAGAGAGGAAGAGGGACAGGTTAGGAATGACCGTTTAGACGAGAGAGTTGCGTCATTGAGGGGGCAGAAGACATTGAGGGGGCAGAGCTAGAGTGTGACAAGTGGTTTTTTTTTTTTTACAAAGGTCACAGTCATTTAAAAAAATGACATTGTTTGTGCGGACGGACCTTGATGAAGGTGGCCAGGCTGACGTTGATGCAGCGGGCCTCCTCGGGGATCTCCCCGTGCCGTATGGTGATGTGAGGCATGATGGACAGCAGGAGGCACTGCAGAGCCTGGTGGAAGCTGTCCGGGAAGCGCTGGGGGCGTGGCATCTGTCCAAAAAGAAAACCACAAGACAGAATCAATGCACATGGAATTGTGGTTCTCCAACTGTTTCACGTCAAGGACCCCCCAAAGTGACATGTATTTGTACCCCCATCTGAAACTATTTTGTGCCAGGGACCCTCGGACAAGATTTGTGTTGTTAAAATAAATGTAAATGTTTTTAAATTAATACATTTAACACTAAAACATTAGTAAATGGTCACTTTACTTTCCCTCTGCCCAAAACCAATGTACTTAAGAAAACAGTCATGTACAGAATACAGATCCATTGCATACTGGCGTGTGCTCCCCCACATATTTGACTCCAACAAGAAATACTTTGTGTTTCAAAAGGAAACTTAAGGCAGCAATAGTCAGAAAGGAAATTATATTAGATTACATTATTATTTTTGGTATTTTTGGACAGTTTTTCTTTTCTTATTTTACTCTGAATGTAAATTTTGTTCTCTAAAGGTTCTTTCAGACTTGGATGGTTAGAGCGGCGCGAATACAGTACATACAAAGTCAATGCAAAGACGAGAAGTTACGCGAGTGCCGCGAATGGGCGTGGCGCGACCTGGCGCAGCAAAAAAGGGGACGAACCGAGGCGAATATTTTAAATTCAAGTCTGAACGCAGTTTGCGTGTTTGTTCACCAACATTGATCATACTGTACTGCATTTTAAGATTTATAAAAAGTATTGTGATGGTTTGCCTGGATCCCAGGAAGAACAGTCTCCACTATTAGACTAATGGGGATCCTTAATAAACTAAACTAAACTAAACACTAGCTAATAATGTACATAATGTAAACAGACTGGCGACTCAATGAGAGCACGTACTGTACTTGTTGTTTAGAAGTGTGCGCTGCGACATCCTGTACAGCAGTGGTTCCCAAACTTTTTTATTTAACATTTTTCCACGGGACCCATTTTTTTTTAAGATGGAAAAACCAGGCGACCCAATTCCCAATATTGTCTTTACTTGCACGTAAGCACAGAAAGTCCTAACCCGTGGGTCGCGTGGTGGAACCCACCCACCCACCCGCCCGTGGGACCCATGCAACCGTGGGTCACGACTCACGAGCGACCCGGCCAGTCTTTGGGAACTGGAACAATGCTGTGTACAGTATGTATGTGTGTATGCATGTATGTGTTTGCTCTGGGCACCCCCTGGAACTCTCTCAAGGACCCCTGGGGGCCCCCGGACCCCACTTTGGGAACCACTGCATTAGAGATGCCAGAATCGGCTCTGACGTCACCCAAATCCGCTCGTATACACATAAATCATCCACCAATTCCCGGATATAATGTAACCGCAGCACCAAATTATGTACAGTGTGGGTAAGTAATGTAATAGATCATATTATTGATGTACAGTATGTATTTTGAGGTGTACTCAGTCTGGGGGTGGGGGGGGAGGGGGGAGTAGTGGGGATGGGCACAATATTATTATTAGGCAGATGGTCCACGAAGCATTCCCTGTGGGGGTCTGCGTATTCCTCGGACTCACAGACATCTCTCGCATGTGCACACGCACGCACACACACACACACACACACACACACACACACACACACACACACACACACACACACACACACACACACACACACACACACACACACACACACACACACACACACACACACACACACACACACACACACACACACACACACACACACACACACACACACACACTTTTGGGATGTATGCTCGTCCTGAAATGGTGTACATTCATAAATGTGCACGGGAAAGATAGCAGGCCCATGGATCGGATGATGACGTGCAATAATATTACCTTAATGCGGTTTCCTTCTTGCAGGTACTGGGCCATGGACTTGGCCATGGTTTCAAAGAAGAACCAGGAGTACTGTGAAAGAAGAAAGACGAGGCGTTATGGACGGGCATTGTGGTATTTTCCTGGTGACGTATCAACATCACAGAAGTAGATGTTTGTAGCATTGATTAATGAATTCCATTTAGTGCAGCAGAGCCAGAGTGGTGAAACAATTCAACAGAAGATCATGGAAGCTCAACGGTTCCTGGGTGTTATCAGCAAACACTAGCAGCGCATTGGACTTGCAGCAGAACAGACCGTTTGTGACGCACTTTTAAAAGCTGAGATGTTTAAAGAATCAGATTGGATATTGCTCTAGTCTTCATGTCTTTATGTATGTAAATTGTCTTGTTCTTTGTGTTATGTCAAATGTGTGTATATGTGTTCTGCTGCTGGGTCGCAAGACAAATTTCAGTGTGAACTGACAATAAAGTACTATATCATATCATCGTATCTAAATCAATTTGGCATGTAACTATTTGAGGTCTACAAGAACTGGGATCACCCAACATGTTGGGCTTCTGTTGTCGGCACACTCTCTCTCTCTCTTCCAGTGAGCCAACATGCATTGTCTGCAGCTTGCCTGTTTAAAGGTAGAGTAAGTGATTTCACTTAATTCAAATATCACTTCTTTTTTTGTTTTGTTGTGATAATCCTCTCTACTATAGAGTGTGCTGACCAAATAAGGAGTTCCTCCCTGTCCCCAGTTAACCCCTGGGGGTCAAAAAACCTTAGGTTTCGTTTTTGACTCTCTATCCTGATTGGACGAAGGCTTAGGTCCCACAGCCAAAAACGAAACCTAAGGTTTTTTGAGTGAAATCACTTACTCTACCTTTAAAGCAGTGGTTTACTCAGTCAGAACTGCTTGAGAGTGTTTGACTGTACAGTCGATACTGTACAATCTGTCATTCATGAATCAGGCGGTGATTCACCACTGAGCCAAACTCCCTCAACCCGTTGTGAGTAACCACTGCTGTCCGTAAGCCAGCAGGAGGAATGTGCCTTAAGCGTGCAGTAGTTCCACAACACCGTTGATGAGGAGCTACTGAATAGGCAGAAAAACTTGGCTTGCTCCTCTTTTTGAGGCGACTGCATTATCTCAAGCGCTTGCACAATACAACAGTGCCCTCTGTCGTTTAAGGTAGGTATTGCAGACAGACAGACAGACAGACAGACACCTTTAGCACACACACACCTTTAGCAGTTTGTTGCTGGTGTTGAAGTCGGCCGTCTGTTTGAGTACGGCTGTGACGGCGGTGGCCAGCACCTCGTGGGTTCTCCCAGAGCTTCCTGGCGCCGGATTGATGGTCATGAACACGTACTGAGAGACGACAGAGCAACACACGTCAGGATTTTATTATTATTTTTTGTACGATTTTTTAATCACCACATTGTGAGCTTGTAGATCAGCTATTTTAACTTTTAACTATTAAAATATAGTAAAAAAATTAAAAAGCTAATGGTACCATAACAGGCAAACGTTAATCAAAATAACAATTCTTCCACATTCTCTAATTTGTGTGGACTTCTTGTAAATTAAGTAATGCAGATGTTTAACAATAACCTTTTGAGAGAGTAAAATGAAACCAAATGGACCTGTATGGGTCCATTTGGTTTCATTTTTCGCTCACAGGAGTTAAAGATCTACTAGTAAAGGGTCCATTTGTTTACCAACTCTCAATCATTTAGCTGGGGACCACCTTGGAACCCCCTCAAGGACCACTGTCTGAAAACCACTGGCCTAAAGGAAGGTGTTTTTTTTCCGGAAAGGTGTTGATGTTGTGAGAGTGCAGAGAGTGATGTTACTGCACCTTGAGGAAGGAGCGCAGGTAGTGCTCGATGCCTTCCTCGTGACATCGGGACACGATGTGAATGATCACCCTGAGGGTTCAGAGCATGGGATAAGATCACTGAAAACACAACTTCTGGCAGAGGTCATTTACACAGCACCTTAAAACGACCTATACCTCATGCGAATACATGGGGAAAAAAAGCTAAAATAAGACTGAATATGTAATTATGATGTTTAGGTGATTCTAAACTTATTGTTGCTGCTTGTCCTCATAACAGCCGACCAGCTGAAGAGATAACGGCTTTTACCGGCTTTTGACATTTCTGAGACCATTCGTGTTCATGGAAGATGCTTCTAAACTATTCCTAGTTTGATCACTTCAAATACTTTCATCTTAAAAAACTAATGACCGAAAATAGCCGATCTACAAGCTCTCAACACGTCGTGCAGAGCTTGTAGATGTGCTATTTTCAGTGCTTTCACAGAAGACACACTGGAATTCTATGGAATCCAAATCGTCGTGGCGACTGAGAACTTTAAACCATGTGATAAGATACATAAAAATGCATCTACTAAGCTAATGTTTATCCACATGAAGAATCTTAGCGTCCCTATTCAGGGCGTGTGTTGTTATACAGGTGTACAGTCGACAAAAACTAGTCAAACCTTCGGCAAAAATGGCAGATCTAGAAGCTCACAGCAGGGCATCGCAATGCAACTGTGAGTGTGAGCTCTACAATGTGCTTGTAGAGCACATTTGGTGTAGAGCAAAAATAAAAAGATTCTGTCTGTGTGTGTGTGTGTGTGTGTGTGTACGTTATCGCCTCAAATTAACCCCCGACCGACCGCAGAGCGTTGACGGCGATGTCGTGTGCTTCCTTGGTGGCCGTGGTGAGGACCTCAAACAGCTGCATCAGCACCATGGGCAGGAAGTTGATGATGACCTGAGTCTCTGTGGCGTGCAAGCACTGCATGGGGAGAGAGAGAGGGCAGAGAGTGAGACACTGCATGGGGAGAGAGAGAGGGCAGAGAGTGAGACACTGCATGGGGAGAGAGAGGGCAGAGAGTGAGACACTGCATGGGGAGAGAGAGGGCAGAGAGTGAGACACTGCATGGGGAGAGAGAGAGGGCAGAGAGTGAGACACTGCATGGGGAGAGAGAGGGCAGAGAGTGAGACACTGCATGGGGAGAGAGAGGGCAGAGCGTGAGACACTGCATGGGGAGAGAGAGGGCAGAGAGTGAGACACTGCATGGGGAGAGAGAGGGCAGAGAGTGAGACACTGCATGGGGAGAGTTTTGCCTGCTCATTTCTCTGTGTCATCACATACAATTTCACTTGTTTTATTCCGTATCCTGAGTTACTGACTGAGTTCTCCATCCTGATTGGATAACATTGCTGTACATGGTTCTTTACCCGTCATTGGTTACTATTTAAAACGGGCCACTGTCTGGGACCCACCGATGATTGAACACCCTGACTGTGTCTCTCCTCTCACCTTTAGATATTTGATGAGTTCTGCTGGGTTGGCCTCTGATGTCGTCCTCATCAGCTGACAGTGCTGGAAGAAATTGTGCAGATGCAGGTCCTGCAGAGAAACAACAATAAACACCAATAAATAGAAACATGCTTGTGAACTACACTGTATGTGTGTGTGTGTGTGTGTGTGTGTGTGTGTGTGTGTGTGTGTGTGTGTGTGTATGTGTGTGTATGTGTGTGTATGTGTGTGTGTGTGTGTGTGTGTGTGTGTGTGTGTGTGTGTGTGTGCGTGCGTGCCGTATTGTACCTGAGCGTATATGGTCGATGCAGCGTGGGTCTTCACTTTGAACAGAGGCTTGGCATTTTCCACCCACCTGATATCTGGCTGCGACTGTTCAGAAACAGAGACCAGGCATAATGTGAGAAACCTCAGATCTGTGTGAACCAATATTATACAGCGCTTTGATCCATGTGCTACCGGCCCCTCTAGACTAGAAAGCATCTTGTTCTCATGACTCTTGTCCAGGATTTTGCAACCCATTTAGTTCACCCAGTGTCAATTATCTAATATAATCCTGGGCGACTGACCTCATGCTTCCTTCTATGCATGAGGAGTCCAAGCTGCTTCTTTTCACCTGACAGGGGGGAGGTTCCCCAGCCGAACGTAGCGCGTGGAAGGACCACGTTATTTCGACCAGTTCGTTTCCCCTCCATCAGGCGCCCCGGCTGGCCAGGGGGAGGCAGTTTACTCCACACAGACTCCACACAGAAAGGCCCTTTCACCAACACCGCCTCGGGTATAAGCACTGATGACGTGGAGGTGAGTACCAGCGCCCATAGCGTCCCCAGCGGGAATCGAACCCAGGACCTTCTAGCTGTGAGGCGACAGCACTATGCCGACTGTGCCACCGTGCCCCCATTTTTTTTTTTTTTAACAAATTCAGAAAATAAATTGAAAGTGACACAAAAACAGAGTACCTACCTTCTTGTTGTCATGACTCTTGTCCCCCAGGTATCCCGGCGGCAGGCTGGCGGCCACTGGCAGCTGGACCTCTGTGGACTGCATCCTGCCACTGTTCAGCAGGGACATCCAGGAGAAGCCCACTGGAACGCAGCCGAAACGGGCCAGAACAGTACCGTCCGTTAGTGACACACTGGGTCACGTGCACTTTCAGTTAGAGTTGGAACAACTGCCGATACTGCATGCATAAAATGCTGGCATCGGTATCGACAAGAATGCCAGTCTCATACCATGTCATTTATCACATGATGATGATGTCATTTACAATACATCAGTGGTCCGGGGACTCCCAGGGGTCCTTGACGGAGTTCTAGGGGGTCCCCAGCTAAATGATGGGAACCAAATGGACCCTTACGGGGCTGTGCAACTCAGAGAGTGTACAAATGAAACCAATGGTTCGATTTGTACACTCTCAGAGTTAAATTAACATTGATTTTACAATATGAATTGGGGTCCCAGAGAGCCGAAAAGATCTTCTCTTATGGGGGTCATCGGCATATCTTTTAAAATGGGGGTCTGTGGGCTAATAAGTGTAAGTTTGGCGGTCCTTGACATGAACAAGTTTGAGAACCACTGCAATACATGGTTTTCTATTTTGAATCCTTCAGTTCCAGTCCTACCCAGTGACTCCACTCCCTCTCTCTTCTTGGTGCTGGCCTTGCTGCTGATCTCACAGCTGATGTGGTAGAAGGTGAAGAGGATGTGGTGCTTGTCGTGCACATGGACGGGCAGCTCAATCTTCACCTGGAAGACAAAGTTTGACGAAAGTCAGGTAAGCAATGCAACAATGTTATTATGTTTGCCTCAGTCACTTCACCTGAGATAGCGCCTCAATTCCATCTGTGTTAAGGGCTACACACACCGTCTGCGAACGCCACGCGTCAAAACAGCCGACTCCGTTATTTTCAATCAACTTATCGCACACCGGCGGCGTCCGACGCGCGTTCACGCCTCGCCTGACGCTCCGATACGCCACTGTTCTATTTTCCAGTGCTGCATCGCTGCGCACCCGGTGTGTGTAGGGCTTTACACGGTATACACCCCTAATGTCTCCATGGGCTGGGCCCAAATTTATTTAACTAAATTGGTGCATCCCATGGTAAATGTGGGACAACAACTGCTACCAAGCTGAGAACTAAAGGTGATCAAGCTTTTGCATTTGTAGCACCTTGTAACACTTTGGAATGACTTACCACCTTACTTAAAAAAATGCTGAGTCAGTCAATAACTTCTAAAAAGATGCTACATTATATAGCACATTATCTACATTATCATACATCATCTCATTCCGGCCAATCACAATTTGCGTCCTCACTTTTGTCTTCAAACTAGAGAAAAACTAGAGAAACCAGAGAAACGGTTGGATGGCACTTACACCCGCCTTCTAATGAGAGCGCAAAATATGTCTCCCATCGTCGACTAATTTAATATACGGCAACCTTCCCCGTGTTTCTTCACTAGTCACTAGTGACAATGAGGTTATATCTTCCCTTCTTCTCTGGAGTCCTGCCTCAAAGCAGACCAGAGGTAGAAAACTGTCGTTCCCTGATGTTATCGCTAGGGACACAGGCATCAGTAAGCAGGAACTGGGGATGGCAATGAAGGAGCGGGAAGTCTGGCGTGTTATTGTGAAATCCACGATCTCGACCGCGGTCGAAAAATGATGATGATTGTCTTCAATGTTTGTGTTTGCACAAACACTCAAAACAGGCCATTCATTGTCAATGGCATTTAATGTTTGTGTTAGGACAATGTTAGTGTTTACACACACCCTCAAAGCTGGACATAGGAGGGGCTATGCCCCTCAGAAAGAAGAGGACCAAAAAGTGTTGTCCTTTCTAACCACAAAGTGGGTACTAAAAAGGCTCTGCTCATCTTCGTCCACAAGGGGGCAGCGGCGTGCAAGAAATGGTGTGCCACATGTTTCAGGGAAATTAATCTGACACATGGCTCTGCAGTCCAGACTCAAGAGGCTCAGAGCTCAGTCACATCTAGTCAAAGATCCAATTCCAAACAAGTTAATAAGGAAATGACTCAGCATCACCACTCTGTGAATGAGCACGGCGCGTGTCACTTGGTTATTTGCTGTCCAGCTTCTATTCTCACACGGCATGGCAACAAGCAACCAGCATTCTACAGATCAGTGGTTCTCAAAGTGTGGTTCCGGCGGGGACCCCCAAGGGGTCCTTGAGGGGGTTCCAGAGAGGGTCCCCTTGCAGCAGCATTATGATGAAGGAAGTACAGTAGTGTGTTAACTGTGGAACACTCCACTGTGTGTTCTGACCTGGGCCCCCTCGTTTAGTTCAGGCTGGTGGATTAAGCACGTGGAGGAAAATCCACATAGCAGCCAGACCCAATTAACAGTCCCTAAGTGAGCCTGTGTGTGTGTGTGTGTGTGTGTGTGTGTGTGTCCGCGCATGCTTTTGTGTACTCATGCGTGAGGAGATCTCTTAATATTCTAATCCATTTTATAGTCGTGTGTGTGAGCGTGGGTCCGTCCGTGCGTGTGTGCGTGCGCATGTGTGTGTGTGCGTGCGTGCAGGGGTCCCTGGCGCTTGGGTGCGCATGCAGCCGTGCATTGAGACAGATTCATAGGTGGACGGCTGATGGACTTTGAACAAACGTGAACACAGAGTTACGACACGCGTTAAAAACAGGAAGCTAAGCAGACCGCAGGGCGTGGGAGAATAAGAGCACTGCAGTACAGGAAGAGCATGCAGAACCGCTCAGTGACGCAAAGTACCGTGCTGCAAATCTCTTTCACTCTGAGTTAACCACTGAGTAGCCTGGGGTCCACCTATGCTTTCTATGGCATAGGCAGCTCCTGGCAGGATCCGCCGGGAGAATCTAGACGCAGCTGCGCGACATGAGACGAATTAATTAGAGAGAGAGAGAGAGAGAGAGAGAGAGAGGAGTGTGTGTGTGCGTCAATTTAACAAAGGTGCAGACGATCAGAAATCAGATCAGAAATCGACGTTTGCGCTACTCTATGCCGAATTGAAGTGGACTCGGACCCAGACTTATTTTTTCTCCCTGGAAATAAAAACGTCTGGGTTTCCGAGGCTACTCTGCGTTAACCACTGAGTGCCTAATTTAAAATGTTACGTGCCTATGATAAGTTTATCAACTGTATCTTGGTTCTGATATTTTAATCCACTGTTTGTTGACAGGCTCGACCCAGCTAGAACCTCATATCGGAGCTAAAGCGTAGCAGCGTAGATAGAGAGGTTCCAAATGGAGCTATAAGTGAATCCATGGAATAAAGCTAAATAAAATCTCAAGACTGAAAATGTACTGATGATGTTTTAGACCGACCAGCTGAAGAAATCATGACATTTCTGAGACCATTCATGCTTCTGGAAGATGCTTCTAAACTTGTGTTCTATCGCTAGTTTGATCACTGCAAATTCTCTTTCATGTTAACAGGAGAGATCAACTCGGGTCAGAGTTAAAAAGGAAGCGGCCTCACCTCATCATAGAACTCCGGGTTCTGGTTGTGGTGCAGGACGGCTGCGTAGGCACTGCTGCTGAAGAGTGACTCTCCTGGCTTGCCGTAGATGCACTGAAACAAACACAAGCAAAAGCACAGCAGTCAGTCGTCATCACATCATCGGCCTCAGGGCCTTGTTGTGATAGTCAGGGCATGACACGTCGCTGAGCAACCGTTCAGCAAGCTGTGGTCAAGGACAACAGAGGGAATAATAGGCACAGTGGTCCTGCTTGCCTTGGAAAAAGCAAGTGTAAGTGTTGGTGTTTTTAACTTCAATAATTTCTTTGGTTTTAAGTTAATTTGTTTATTTACGTTGCTTATTGTCGTTTCCCCTCCCAGTATTTCTTACAGGAATAGCTGAGGACTGATTTATTTTTACCCAACACGGACACAGGGGGGGGGGGGGGGGGGGAGGAGAGACACAGCATGCTTGAAAGTAGCAGCGCCACATGTGCCTGCCACACTGTCTGATCGTTTGGTGTACAAAGTGCCTGCTATGCTGTGACTCTTTGATGTACGAAGTTGTATGAAGCTCAATGTGGCATTTCCAGCCCATGGCACCCTGGATAAGCGGAGCGGGTTTTCACTGTAGTGGTCCTCTTTAGTGTAAGAAGAAGAAGTGGATGATCTCAACGGGGGCTTGAACTAAAGCCGGTCTGTGTTCGATTAAAACACCACCCGCTGAGACCTTCCACTTTGTCCTCTTACACAATCGAGGGCCGCTACAGCAAGCATCTTAGAACAGTGGTTCTCAGACATTTTAAGACCCGAGACCAGATTCTACTAAATGTATTTTTTGAATGGCTAAAGTATAAATTAATGGTTAAGTGGTTAAACGCTAAAGTGTCACGGATACGTTCCAGGTCTCAATGGATTAAGGACACCCAAATTGATGTCTACGTGGCCATCGATGCACTACTGAAGGGCTCATGGAATATTCAGGGTTAGCGACAAAATAGCAGCCAGAAGAATGAGACTTGCAGGACACTGCCAAAGACACCAGGAGCTGCCAGGCAGCAAACTGGTGCTGTGGGAACCAACACATGGGCACCGGTCACGAGGACGTCCCATACTAACATATGTGGATGTACTCAAGAAAGTAGAGATTTATGGTTCATCCTTCCGGGAGCGTGAAGGTGCCCAACAAATCCCAAATGCCCATGGAAATCCAGCCAGTACATTTCGACTCATCTTCTTTGGGCCTGGACACACACTGACCAACCGAAATCGACTTAGTGTCCCACTGCCGCCAGCGGGGAAACACGCACTGTCATAGCTATGAGCGTCGTGCCTGTCACAGACAAGTTCAGTCAGGAAACTCACACATGATTCACTTCATCCAATCACTCCATTCCACCTTCATACCCGGCTATTTAAACTGGACGTTTTGCACTGCTCATCCTGCTCTCTTGCTGCACACTGATACTGCTGCGCTGCGGTCTGCTTAAACTTTTTCTGCTCACCCTCCTCCACCCACCCCAGCAACCACCTGTCTCACCCTCCTCCACCCCAGCAACCACCTGTCGTTTTGAGTCTGCTGTTTAGGTACGGGTGGATTCAGAGTCCTTATGGTTGGGATTGATGCGCTTGATCAGAGTACCTGAAAAAGCAGATCCAATTCATCACCACCAAACCATAAATAAATATATTGCAGTCATTTTATATTCAATACATTTATATTCCATTCATGAGTTGTCCTGACTGAAATAAAGTGCACGTGAGTAGCCGTGAGTAGTTAACCCATTCTGACCGGGCACCCATTTTGGTGTTAGCATCATGTTATGCTTTACCTATTGAAAAATAGCAGATCTACAAGCTCATATCGCGCCACCGAGTGGCGCGATACGAGCTTGTAGGTCTGCTATTTTTGAAAAATTCGAAGAACGACTGACATTTTTAGAATCTGATCTCAGGTCAGAATGGGTTCATCAGACCAGTGTGTGTCCAGTGGAAACCTCGTATGAATCTGATCTCAGGTCAGAATGGGTTAAGAGCAGTCCTGTGGGAACGGAGCCTTTGTGCTGCTGATCTCAAGCATGACCAGGTCAGTGTGGCTGTCTGAGATTAATAAGGAGCGACCAACGGAAGAAGTGAGCTCCACACGGCTCAGCTGAAACGCTTAATTAGGACACTGATTAGTGTGGTCATCCCTAACGAGCAGTGCTGGGTGGGAAGGACTGCATAGTTCTGGAGAGTGTATTGTGAGTTTACTGATGAGAGAATTCTGTTAACCCATTAACTCATTTAGAACCCCGCCCGAGTCCCATTCTAAAAATGCCTTCTAAATTACCTTACTGATTTTAATTCAGAAAAAGAAAAAATGTTGCTATATATAGACAGACATCTTCATGTATAATATATACATAACAACATCCGTCAGACCTTTTATTACCCAGGGTAGTAGCTGAGCACAAGTGCTCTTTTTCAGCAACACCCTGAGACACACATTAAAACCTGGGAGCTGGCCTGGGCCGTGGCTCAGCGGTCCAGGCACCTTGGCTGGTAATCCAGCCTGGCAGTGTGCCGCGGGCTCGACTCCCGATCCCGACGGCCTTCACTGCATGTCACCCCCCCCCCCCCATCTCTCTCCCCCATTTTCCTGTCAGCCAACCTTTCTGCAACAAGGGCGCTCCTCTAACCCTTTAGAGCCACCGCTGCACTACAGTACATGCTCTAGTTGGAAACTCTGAGGAAGGCCGACGTGCCGAAACAGGTCTGTTTCTCTAGAATAGATAGACCGCTGCTTGGCTGCTGTGTATTTGCTGCTGAAAATAAAACGAATGAAGAGTGCGGATATTCCTTTTTCTATGCTATATACTGTAGCAACAGCTAACATTACAAAAAGGGGTTCCCAGATTGAAAGGTATAACAACAAAAAGGCGTTCCAGCCCAGGTCTAAACTGGGGTCAAAGATAGCAGATATACAAGCTCGCCTCACAGCACCTCACTTCGTGCTGCTCCGCAATACAGCAACACCCTACCAAAAACCCCAAAACCTACCCTAAACATAACCTCACAGGAAGCAAGTTTTAACTTGCCGCACATGTCGGGAGCCACGGGTGAGTTTTAACCTGCCGCGGGTTAGTTAACAAAACATATGAACGCCCTCGGGTCCACCTTGGAAGAAGCACTGGGGTCCCCCCCCCCCCCGGCATGAATCTGATTCCAGATCTGTTGTTTAGAAGATGTTGGAAGTAGATGTGCAGGTGGTGCTGTGGGTGTGTTGTGCAGACTGGTGGGTGAAGGGGTAGTGGAGGACTCACAGTAGAAACAGTAAGTGGAAGTGTCCGTGCGATGGCAGCTCAGATTACCTACAGTACGGTGACTATGAGGGAGGGATGAGGGCTTGGGCTTTGACTACTATAGACGCTCTGCTTGGGGATGTTATCAGTCAGTCAGTGGCAGTGCTACTGTGCTACAGTAGTCCTGTTCATACTTGTTCTGTACTGTACGCGCGGTGCTTCTCAACCTGTGGGCCGGGACCGGGGGGGGTCCCCACAGGATTTTGGGTGGTCCCGAGATGACAGTAAAGTGTCAAGGATGTTAGGGTTTAATGAAATGTAATGAAAAAAATAAAGACCATTACTGCATCAAAAGTAATCTACAAACTATACTATACTATACAAACTGGAAAGAGGGCATTTGTTTTTGAGCGGTGCTAAACGCTCCAAAGGAAGGGCCGTGTGTGTATAAAGTATGTCTGTTTGGAGTATGGAATGTCTGTTTTTAGCACGACCTATTGACCCCTGCAGCTAATTGGGGTTGCATTTGGGTCACACAACACACACACTTAGCCTGCACCGCTCAGTTCACACGCGTGTGATTTTTTAAAATAGCTTCTTTTAGTTTTTTTGTGTGTCTGTTTTGTCTGTCTATCCATTTGTTCGCTTTGTTGTATTGTCTTACCTAAGCAAAGCAAGCTATTCAAATGCTAAAAGGGTAGGCACAATAAGCCAAGGCTTCAACCTACACCTTTTGGTCAATTTGTCTTTTTAAAGGATGACAAATGCAGGCACTGTATTAATGTGTCTTCCAGGCAGACCTTCTCTGCCCAGAAACAGCAGCACGCATTGTAATTAATGTCGCCGATATAAAATAGGTCACACACTGACTGTGTTGTTAATAAGCTGTCATATACTGTATGTCTGGGTCACTTCTGTCTGTAGAGATCAGTGGCATGAAGAAGGCATTTTTTTTAGAATCGTCCTCAGGTCTAAATGGGTTAACAAACACACAGACGTAAAGCGTGTTCAATAGCATTGATTCATAAACCTCAAAAATGTAGTTAAGTGGTTTCCTCCTGAACCATATTCTGTTGCAGCTCCTGAACCAAAAACACGTTCCTCTCAATCAGATCCCGTGTTGTGTAAGTGACTAAGGTCCAGGAACTTCCTGTGAGACTGATTTGATCTTGTGAGAGAGAGGTGAGCTGCCGCCATGTTGTTTTGTAAACAACCTATTCTGCCAGGGGCAAGCCTGAGCATTGTCAAGAGACACACACACACACACACACAATTCTATGGCATGTCAAGTCTAACTTGAAAAAATATCTATCCTGCACTGGAAAAAAAATAAAGGAGTCTGCAGTCGTTTGATGACTGTTTCCACCCACAAATATTTGACATGTGCTGTAAAAAAAAAAAAGAGAAAGAGGGCCCTCTCTCTCTTTGAAAGAGAGACAGACAAAGCGAGAGAGAGAGAGACACGCTCCATATAATATGGCCAATTCAGAATTCATTCCATACCGTATGCTGATGTGACCTCATCAAACCCTGTAACACTCAAGACATATATATGTCCAGTACAGACACCATATATGGCCAGTACAGAATTCATGGCCAGTACAGAATTCATTCCACATGTTGATCTGACCTCTCATCAAACCCTTAGATATACATTTTTGCAGCTGCATACATGGAACCGGCCAGCAACTCTACATCTGAGCTCACGGACACAGATTCATACTGTAGTTTAACTCCTGCTTCTTACCTGTGCCGTATTAAGAAGCTCTGTTGTTTCAGCTTCACTGAGTAAATCCAATATGGACTCTGGGTGTAGAACTTTGACCGAATAACAACTGAAAACCAACTAACCACCAGTCCAATACGCATTCAATTACCGTACATGCAGCCAGTCAGTTGATGTTAATAGGCTACTGTACTTGTGTGGATACGATCAGTTTGGATCATCCTTAATTACGCAGTACAAATCCCGAGGCGTTCCAAGGCCAGTGAGTCGATGTGATCCAACTGCTTTGGTCTGCCCCGGGGTCTCATCCCAGTGGGACGTGCACAGGACAGCGTCCTAACCAGATGCCCCGAACCACCTATAAGCTGGCTCCTTTCCAGGTGAAGACGCAGTGGCTCTACTCCGTGTCTCTCTCGTGTGACTGAACTTCTCACCCTATCTCTAAGGGAGATGCCAGCTACCCGTCGGAGAAAACTCATTTTGGCCGCTTGTATTCGCGACCTTATTTGTTCGGTCATGACCCACACTTCATGACCATAGGTGAGAGTATAGGAACGAAGATTGCTCAGTAGACAGAGAGCTTTGCCTTCTGGCTCAGCTGTCCCTTTACCTCGGAAAGGTACGATGAAATTATGTCACAGCAAACCCGATAAGCGTCATCGTCTGATCACTTCTACACGAGGCATGTCAAACTCACCTTCAGGGGAGAGGCGCCTTCCTCATCGGAGTCTCGGAACTGGATGCAGACCGCTATGTTTCTGGCCTGGAGGGAGGGAAGGAGAGACGGTGATAAGCAGAAGGAGAGAGGGCGATAAGCAGAAGGTCGCTCCACTTGAGAGTGTAAAATGAAACCAAATGGACCCTCTCAAGAGTTAAATTACTGTTAAACATATGCATTACTTAATTTAGAAGAAGTTTACACGAATTAGAGAATGTAGATTCATTGTTATTTTTGATCAACGATTTCCTGTTATCTCTCCTATGGTATACCACATCAATACAGCATGGAATTGTGAGCTAAATCTTATACAACGACAACAAAATATTCAAAGTCTTGGACCTGAGAGGATAAATAAATGACAATGTCATCAAATGGTGGTTACGTGTCTGAAATGCCGAATAAATAATGGTCCTTGATATGAAAAGGGTTGAAAACCACTGTTCTAGGGTTAAGTGATAACATGAGCAGTGTGGACGGTACAGTACCTTGGCGAAGGCCTTCTGGTTGTCGTACTTCAGCTGCAGGGGGTAGACGTACAGGTGGTTCTTGTAGGAGGTGAAGGGGTAGTTATACTTGGCCTCTTCGGGGAGGAATTCCTCCATCTCCACGGACACCCTCTCACAGCCCTCCTCGAAGGGCTTGACGGGAATGTAGGAGGAGGTCACCGTGTCTGCGGGGGGTGGGTATGTGGGAGATGTGAGGAGGTTTGTGGTTGTCAGGAGGAGCGGTGAGATATGGCAGTAAACAAACCAACACACAGTAGAGGTATTTATCTGCATGTTTCAAAAGTTATAATTTATGACCTTTCTCATACCAAATTGGCCAAATTATCAAATATTACCTAAGATAGAGGCAAACATTGTGAAGATAGCTTAACACAAACAAGCTCACAATGCCTCACACTGTGAGGCATTGCGAACTTGTAGTTTGGCTATTTTCTCAATATTTGTCTGTGGAATATGTCTGAGTCAAACTAAATGTAATTCCTACAATTCCATTCCAAGTGCTTGTAAGGGTGTGTGTGTGTGTGTGTGTGTGTGTGTGTGTGTGTGTGTGTGTGTGGGGGGGGTCATTGTCATTGATCATTGTCACCTGATGAAGGCCAGCTATGGCCGAAACGTGATGTCGTTATTGTATGTCGCTGTTTTAAACAAATAAAACACTGTGGAGGTGAGCTGTTGTGCGGAATTGTTCTTCTTCTATTATTGTATCAACCTTTTTCCAGCACCAGCGAGGGACTGGGGACTGCGCAACCCTCTTGTTTTAACCCATTTTGGGCGGGAACCCCTTTTGGTGTTAGCATTATGTTATGCTTCAGCTATTGAAAAATAGCAGATCTACAAGCTCATAGCGCGCCACCGAGTGGCGCGCTACGAGCTTGTAGGTCTGCTATTTTTTTTAAATCAAAGAACCACTGACATAGAAACATAGCTTTTTCAGAAAACTGTCAGGATGTAGAAGACATGTGATTATTTGGGGAACCCCACCCATAGAGGACTGTGCTCACAGCCTGGCCACATGCAGTCCAACATCCTCACTGGAGCCATGGTGGTCCCATGTGGCTCCTGGGATCCTGACATGATTGGATAACTCTGCTAGTTAGAATGGTTAGTGTCGAGTGCTCTTAATCGGATCACGAGAGACGGGCCACTTTGTTCAAACTCCACAGAAGAGTAAACATGGTCAAATAAGCCCTGCAGAGTTTAACCCATTTTGACCTGAGATCAGATTCTAAAAACGTCTTCTACATCCTGACAGTTTTCTGAAAAAGCTATGTTTCTAAGTCAGTCGTTCTTCGATTTTTCAAAAATAGCAGACCTACAAGCTCGTAGATCTGCTATTTTTCAATAGCTAAAGCATAACATAATGCTAACACCAAAAGGGGTTCCCGCCGAAAATGGGTTAAACATCTGGTGGAGCACGTCTATTTGTACAGGCTTAATGTTATTGGGTTATGATCATCTTACAAATTGGACCTTCTACATTACAATGTAAACAATGTCCCAGGGGCTATACATGGTACAGGCGGTGTTCATATTTACAGCAACTTTTGATTTAGTTGTAGTCATATTTTAGTCATGTTGGCAGACCTCGATGGCGTCCCGATGCCTCATTTATACTAGTTAGTAGATCCTATATAGTTCACTTGTAGATTGTCTGTTTTAGGAGCTTGACTCATAGTTTTAGTCGTTCTAGCTTAGTTTTTATTTAGTTTTCGTCAGTGAAAGATTTTAGTTGAATAGGATAATGAAGGACTACTTGGCCCGGGCGGCTAGTGTAGCGGTCCGGGCACCTAGGCTGCTAAGCCAGCCTGACGGCGTGTCGTGGGTTCGACTCCCGATCCCGACGACCTTTGCCTCGTGTCACCATACTGTATATTATCCAATAAAGGCCCAAAATATATCTTAAAAATAAATAAATGAAGGACTACATACTGGAGATGTCTGGTGGAACACACTCGATGGTGACGTTCAGCTGTCCAGGGATGGTCTGGAGCTTGCTCTTCTCAGGCCTGCAGATGAGGAGGAGGAAGAGGTGGATGAGAAGGAGGAGGAGGAAGAGGAGGGAGGAGGGGGAGAGGAGAGGAGGAGAGGAGAGGAGGAGGAGGGGGAGGGGAGAGGAAGAGGGGGGGAGGTGGAGGAGGGTGAGGGGAGAGGAAGAGGAGGAGGAGGAGAGGAGGAAGAGGAGGGGGAGGTGGAACCGAGACAATCTAAAGGCCTATTCATACTCCGGGTGTAGGTGATAAGGTGACCACCGGAAATATGGTCACCTCATCACCCTAAAACTGGAGTATGAATAGGCCTTAACACAGTGAATCTCAACCTTTCTCTTTTCAAACCACCCCCAGTTTACCGTTGCTGACTGACTGTCAAACCTACAGGCGCAGACTCGTAAAAGGAGGAAAAAACCGCATCAGAACAGAAACCAAGAAGAAGTGGGGCGGGTGACTCACTTCCTGATGTCCGCCAGCAGTCTGATGACGTCGTCGGTGGAGACCTTGCCGCTGTCCTGTCGGTACAGCGGGGAGAACTTCCCGTCCATGTCCAGACTGCCCTGGGCGTCCTTAAACACCTGCCTGGGAACCAACAGACAGTCAGGGTTAATACCTAATGCCTTCTAAAAAAATGCCTTCGTCTTCGTGCCAAGGACTGTATATCTTTTGAAATTATATATAATATATTATAAATATATATACGGTATATGTTTTATGTAGGAAACGAAAAAGAAAGGGGGATATTTACTCGTGACCCATTAAACATGGTCCGTGACCCAAATATGGGTTAGCTAGTCTGAAATTGCACACATGCATATGCGGAGGGACTGACAAAGCAGACGCGTCACTTCCCCCAAATGTAAGCAGTTTTTAAACATTTTTATCTACAGGCCATGTGATCTGTAGTTGTGGTCGTGATCCCATGTCTGCATGCTAGGAGTCGGGGTGCACACATCCTCTAGTATATGGAACAGTACACTACGAATATCACCTTCACACCACATGACTAAGATTACACTTGCCCCCTGAAGCCAAGAAGATGTTCTGTTAAATCAATATTGGGGCAGACGATGCATTCTGAACACATCTAAGCCAGAGCCTCAGGGTAACTAATGTCAGCCTTATTCTGCTGTTCCCCTGCATGCTGTGAATCCTAACAGATTTATGGCTCAGACTCGTGAGCTATTGGGTTACGGTTACGGGGCTATCTTACTTGGCGGCCCAGGCGAAAGGCATCCTGTACTGGCCCAGGCGCTGGCAGGTCTGCTTGGCGGCTTTCAGCACCTTCTGTGCCGTCTGGAAAGACAATGTGAATGGAGACCATAAGACACAAGGTAGCAAGAAGGAGGTGGGAAGTTACATACAAAGACTAGTAGCGTTGTCGTCGGACACAGGCGTATAATTACCAACCTGGTGATAGTATAGTATATAATATAAAAAAATGTTTTGTTTCGCATCCCCCTGGGCCTCGGTGCATCGCACTGTGGTTGCACCGTCAATATTTACGCCTGTGGTGTCGGATGTCGTACAGCGCACGCCGACGGGGCTTCACGAACCATCACCTTTTTTCGCTCACTTTTTGAGTGAACCTTCTTTTAGCAGAGTTTTATTATTTTATTTATTCTATCCCATAATTTTTGTAACCACCCCGGCTGAGCAGGGGGAAGCAGTTTAAGAGACCAGGATAACTGCAGGTTTTTTTTGTGAGGGTACCTTATCGTCACAAAGAGGGTATCAGAGGTAATGTTAACAGTTTGACGGCTGCTAATTGTTTAATCCAGGGTTCCACCGCGCGTAATACGACATTCCCGCCTTTTGTTTTATGTGTTTAATTCGCCGTATTTTAATAATTAAAAAGAAACTCCGTCTTTGCCGCGGAGCTGGAGACGAGACCTTCATGTTATGATGACGAAACCGGAAATCAACACATGCTGTGGGCTGCTAGGGCTTCTGGGAAATTGAGGCCAATGCAAATGAACGGGGTACAACGCCTCATGGAGGAGGGTCTTGTGGTGCGGTCTTGTGGCGCACCAAGATGGCGGGTGGTGCGATCGTTCATAACAAACAGACGAACCTTTTTTCGCCGGATTTTCACGGATCGAAAGCCCAAATACTTCAGCGTATGCTCTAAAGGTAATAAAACAATCTCGGCAGCGTAGAATATTTGATAAAAATGCGGGTAAAGCGTGATTCGCTGAATAACTGTTACGTATAAGCGCTTCAGTGAGGTGAGAACGTGAGGCATGGCCATGGACAGAGTGAACGTACTCTGGTGATGTCGGAGGTCTTGACGTATGGCTCGGAACAGTGGGTGATGCCGTTCTGGAGGACCTTCTCCACCCGGGCCACCAGGAAGATGTCTGCGTGGGGATTGGTCACTGAGAAGATGCCCTGGAGGAGGAGAGAGGAAGGAAGGGGGTGGAGGAGACGATGCGGCTCATATTGACAGGCTGGGAGTACATACATTAATGACGCTTTTCATTAGGATTTTTCAATTGGGAAGACGGGCGAAAGGCCTGATGTTCGCCTGATGGACACATTAGTCACGGCTAGGGGAAATCATTCATCATATTGGCCAGGCAGTACAAAAAATCAATGAATTCAAAGCCATTAAGCCAACATGTTTCTATGTCAGTGGTGCTCAACCTTTTTCATGTCAAGGACCCCCAGAATTATCTAAAATTAGCCGTGGACCCCCATCTGAAAATACATTCAAAGATTTGCGCCACATTTCCACAATGTTTTCAAAAATAGCAGATCTACAAGCTCGTAGATCTGCTTGTAGATCCGCGAACACCAAAAGGGTTGGCGTCCTGAATGGGTGCTTAATAGTATAAACTCCTCCTGTAGACTCCACTACGAACGAGGCCTATACAGCAGGCAGAAGGGGTTGCCGTCAGTATCACGAGTCGTACAGGAAAACCAACATGAGGCCATTATAACAGCTATTTCTGGGGTTCTGTGAGATGCTGGTTCTCATGTGTCACACTGCATGCAATATGAGCGCGCGCTCAGGGAGAAAATGTATACTGTCTGTATGTACGTGTAGGGCCTAATGTATACAGTATGCATGCAAAGGTGCTTGGGAGGAAAATATTCACTTCTGATTCTGAAGGGTTTCAAAAACATTCCAGAGAAGATAACATTTCTTTGGAAAACATAAATGCTGCACCAGTAGCAGAAAAAGGTATGAATTTATTGTATAATACAGTAATATATTGTGTTGCATCGACATACAAGGCTTTCAAAATGTATGTGCATGACTCTATTTCAGGTTGTCCCCGATACGATCACGTGATCGAAAATCGGGGGTGATCGGGTCATTTTGGAATGGGATCGGGAGCAGAAAAACATCACTAGTATCAATATCCATATCATGATATTAGACTGGATATATCGTCTGTGATTTTTGATATTGTACTATTGTGATATGGCATAAGTGTTCTATATAAAAAAATATATATCAAAATGAAATGGCCGGAGTGGGAGCGAAAAAACGTGATCGGGACATCCCTAACTCTATTAATAATACAAAGTAAGTGCAGCGAGTCAGATGACCACAGTGGAACACAGTGTGCCAAACAGACAGACAGACACACACTGCACACACACACACACACACACACACACACACACACACACACACACACACACACACACACACACTCTGTTGTGTTGTCTGTTACGCAGTCTGTCTGTTCCTCACATGACATTCCCACTTAAAGCAGGACTGAGACAAACTATGCACAATGTCCACCGTCAGAGTTTACTCTGTTCCACCACCGACACGTGACGGTGACACATTGTTGAGTATTTTTGGGTTTTTTAACCGAAAATCGCTGCGCTACGAGCTGGATTCAGGGAAAGGCGGACATATATTTTTCTCAATGCTGTAGTACTATAGTATAGTATACCCAACCGATCCTATCCTGGACCTGTAGATACCAGTGTATTAATATGAGAGAGATGCATTCAGAACGGAGAGCCCATTACATCCTGCTGTTCCTGAGACAAGAGAGAGAGAGAGAGAGAGAGAGAGAGACAGAGGGAGAGAGAGAGAGAGACACAGAGAGAGAGAGAGAGAGAGAGACAGAGAGAGAGACAGAGAGAGAGAGAGAGAGAGAGAGAGAGCTAAAGGCTCTGTCCTTGGACCACACCCAACTGTACCTAAATTAAACTGTGGTCTGTCAGGCTATAATAGCACACTAATAACAGAGGTAGAGCCTGCTGTTTGTATATACGTGCGTGTGCGCGCATGTGTGTGTGTGTGTGTGTGTGCGTGCATGCATGCATGCGTGTGTGCGTGTGTACGTACGTGCGTGAGTTCTGCTCATTTAAAGAACAAACACAGATGTTGGTCTACAGCACTACAGCACATCACTGGGTCCATAATTCAGACCTTTAGGCATGAGCTATGGAGGCTTTGTTTTATTTAGCGTCTGTATTGTAAGCTTTCAAACAGTCCAACGCTGCATGGACTGTGTCTACTACAGCAGGGGTTCCCAAAGTGGGACCCCCAGGGGTCCTTGAGGGAGTCCCAGGGGGTCCCCAGACAAATTATAGTTAGGAACCAAATGGACCCTTATGGGTCTGTAACTCTGAGAGTGTACAAATATACATTTACAATAAGTTTACAATATAAATTGGGGGTCTCAGAGATAGAAATGCCATTAAATGGGGGACCTCACCGTAGCCTAATGCAGGTCAAACTGGGGACCCTTGAAATGAAAATGGATGAGAATCACTTCTAGAGCCGTAAACATCTTCTCTCATGCGATGCAGGTCCCTGGTATATTTTCAAATGGGGGGTCCGTGGGCTAATGAGTGTCATTTTGGGAGTCCTTGAACCACTGTACTACAGTACCTGTCCCGGGGGATTCTAGGCTAAAAAACCGAGCTGTGTTGTTTCTGTAAAATGTCTGGGTATAATCTTGCAACCTTGGTTTGTCCCTCCTTCTCCAGCGTGGAATCCATACAGGAGGCTTACTAAATTACCTCCTGTATGGATTAGAGGCTGCAGATTTGATGATCGATTTCCATGTGTTCATCATGGTCTGCTCATCTAATCATATCATAGCCATGTTATGTCTCGTGGAACGGGAAGCGTGTGTGTGTGTGTGTGTGTGTGTGTGTGTGTGTGTGTGTGTGTGTGTGTGTGTGTGTGTCTGTGTGTGTGTACACATTATCTGTGTGTGCAAAGCAACCAGACAAAACCTTGATTTACTGCGGGTCACCACTCCTACTGGCTGGCATAATCATAGCACTTGGAGTGCAAGTAAGCATGTACTGTACTGTACTGTACTGTACTGACTTTTTCAAGTCGAGGATCTCCAAAATTGATTTGTATTTGGCAACGGACCGCCACGAATCTGAAAAAGTGTCTAGGCACTTGTTTGCCTAGACACCTGCTCTAAAGTTCTTTGTAGGTGTGCGAAAGTTTTTCTCAACAGTGTAAAAACAGTGTAGACCCCCCCCCCCCCCATGACTCCTTGGAACCACCACTGTACGTGAATGCATTTCTATGTGAGAAAGTCTCTCATAACATGTGCAGGAGTGCACACACTGAGTCGAGAGAATAGCACACACACACACACACACACACACACACACACACACACACACACACACACACACACTATTCTTTCCCCAAATAAAACTACAGGTCTGAAATATGGTGAAGAGAAGTGGCAGCAGGCAGCGCTTACATCACCACCAGAGTTGCCTGGGATGACATCACAAACCTGGCAAAGACACAGTTTTGAAATAGGTCACAAAAAAACACAAGTGATAAACCTAATGGGCTCTGCTGCTGGCGACGCAAAGAAAGGACGGGTCCTTTTCACACACTGTCACACTTCCAAACACAGAAAGGTCCGAGTCCAATAGTCAGAGGTAGAAATACTAGAAAAACCTGAAGACAGACGGAGTAAGCCTCCATCTGGCAGTGTTGATTTTGACAGCAAATTTTGATGGTGCAACCAAGTGTAAAATGACTTATACTGGATCTCTTGTCCTCTAGTCCCTTCCTGTTTTAGTGTAGTTTTTATGTGTTGACGAAATTGTCAATATATTTAGTTTTAGTGATCATAGCTTACTTTTCGTTTAGTTTCCATTTAGTTTCCGACAGTGAAGAAAGGTAGTCGACGAACATTTCTTTGTCATAGTATTGTATTAGTCGACGAAATCAACAGTTTGTTTCAAACACTGTCAGACTTCCAAACACAAAAGGTTTATCGGTCCGAGTCCAATAGTCAGAGGGAGAGAAAAACCTGCAGACAGACAGACAGACAGACAGACAGACAGACAGACAGACAGACAGACAGACAGACTGAGTTGGGCCGCACATCTGGAAACGCTACGGCGGCATGAAAATTGATTCGCAACACTTTGATTAACAAGGGAAACGTCTATTGGAAAAAACACTTTCATTCCTCAGTTCACATGAGGGGGCCTCTCGTGATCAATTACTGCACCGTCAGCTGAATCTTCCAACGTCAGCGGAAAGTCGAGGAAAATCCGTCAAACAAATCTGTCAGCTGCTCCAGACATCCCTGAACATCCCGTTTACACGTACAGTACCACTACATCGCCTGGATGCACCTGGGACGTATCCTCAGTGACGTATCCTGAGGTCAACGGGGTTTCACCTGGGACGTATCCTCAGTGACGTATCCTGAGGTCAACGGGGTTTCACCTGGGACGTATCCTCAGTGACGTATCCTGAGGTCAACGGGGTTTCGGGTCTAACAACATCACACCCCTCACTCAGGCGACCCAGCCGGGGGTGATCAAGTCCCGACTTACGTCCCAGTAGCTACCCTCAATCAGACCCACTAGGGCAAAACCAGGGCCACACAATCCGTTGGAACTATACTCCAGAACTACTCTGCCAGGGCTGGGAGGTACATTGATGGTGCATGGAAGGACTATAGGCTCTGTGGGTTGACTCCTGTCCGGGCCCCTCCTATACGTCTCACCAGGTCCACTCCTGCTCTCACCAGGCCCAGGACCTGTGCGTACACTCGTACAGTAGGTAGCGCTGCATGTGCTTTTATGGGGAAATAAGTGCACGGTGGTGCTTAACCCATTTTGACCTGAGATCAGATTCTAAAAATGTCTGTTTGAAAATGAAAGTTTTCTGCAAAATCTATGTTTCTATGTCAGTCGTTCTTAGATTTTTCTAAAATAGCAGACCTACAAGCTCGTAGCGCGCCACTCGGTGGCGCACTATGAGCTTGTAGATCTGGTCTTTTTCAATAGCTAAAGCATAACATAATGCTAACACCAGAAGGGGTTCACGCCCAAAATGGTGCTCAACTGTGACACCTCATCGACCGGTGCAGGGCGGTGAGGTGGACGGCACCGAAGCCACGGCATCACTGAGAGGACAACACGGTGATGATGCAGCTGCGTGGGGTAATTGCAGGGTGACATTCTATAGCGCCAAGAAATAAATGTTCCCTCCCTGATGATGACTGATGAAGAGCTGCCCAGATGCCGGCTTAACATACTCAAGAGACACTACTGACAAATGTCTCTGAGGACCACATCAACCCCTTCCCAGTATGACTTAAGAAGAGCAATATGGCCATCATTGTGAATATCGTTGGGTTATGTCAGGCATAAACCTTGTATCTCCATTTTTCATTTTTTAAATGTTTTTAATATCCTATTTTACACTTTTGACAGTATCATGCAAAAGTAGAAAAACATTGCTGATCCCAAACTTCGCAACGCTCGACACACGTTGACCCTTTGGGGCCACTCGGTGGCGTCTCCCGTGGCTCAAGTTCGGTAGAGACACCCATGGGGAGGATTTCAGTGTCATGCAGTACAGTATGTATGGATTTTTGGCTTTTCTAGTCACACGACTATGTACGGAATTGCAATTCCGTACATATTTACGCATTTCTGTGAGATCGGTTTGAGTCAATACTGTAGTTGACTAGACTGTCCACCTATGCTTTCTATGGCATAGGCAGCTCCCGGCAGGGAGAATCTAGACGCAGCTGCACGACAGAGAGAGACAGGAGTGACAGAGAGAGCGACAGAGAGAGAGAGAGAGGAGTGTGTGTGTGTGTGTGTGTGTGTGTGTGTGTGTGTGTGTGTGTGTGTGTGTGTGTGTGTGTGTGTGTGTGTGTGTGTGTGTGTGTGTGTACGTGTGTGCGACTGTGCGTCAATTTAACAAAGGTGCAGACGATCAGAAATCAGCAGAGTGATCAACGTTTGCGCTACTCTATGCCGTATTGAAGTGGACTCACAAAAATCATCTGGGTTTCCGAGGCTAATAGTTGATATGAAAAGGTTTGAGAACCAGCGACTGAACTAAACGTTGCCTTACCTGTGTGGGGAAACGCAGCAGAGACTCCGACACGCGCTGCAGCAGGGGCAGGCCGTCCACCACCCCTCCTCCTCTCCCTCCGTCTCCGTTCACCAGCACGGCTCCCCCGCCTCCTCCTCCTCCCCCCTCCTCGCCTCCCCCTCCCCCACCCTCGGACTCCGAGGAGGGGGAGATGCGTCCCGACGAGGCGTCCCCGCTCAGCATCATCTCCCTGACGCACGGCGGGTTGAGGTCCACGTGGAAGTCGGCGGAGATCTTGCAGCTCTTGGAGACGTCGAACAGCGCCAGGCTGATGAAGAACGGCTCCACCTGCGGAGAGAGAGACGCATGTGAGAGGGCCGGACGACGCTGGATCAAGGGTTTATGTCCTGAGGCGTTCCAACTCGTTTTATGCCTAAAACTATACATTATTAAAAGTCCCAGATGGCCTATAGGACGACTTTGAATGAGTCATTAGTGTTACAGTATAATGCAACGAGCGTAGTTTTTCTCAGCTCAGATTGAGGTGATCGTACAGAACATCCATGTTTTAATGTTTTAGGAGCTCAATGAAAACTCCCTGCGACCTCGCAGTACTATATTTATTGGCGCTTCTGACGAAAGCGAAAGTATCTCCCGGCTGCCCCGGAAATGATTGATCTGGTTCACAAAATCAGCTGGTGCACGGCTTACAGCTGAAGAGCTCTATGGTGGCACTCTGTGTGTGTGTGTGTGTGTGTGTGTGTGTGTGTGTGTGTGTGTGTGCGTGCCTGCGTGTGTGCTGGCAGACGTGTGCATTTTGCAGGCCGAGCACATGCGTCTCTCTGCACTCATGGCTACTGTAAGTGTTTTGCTGCTCTGACTGATGTATGAGCCTCACCTCGGCGCCTTCCAGGAAACATTAAGGAAGGGAGGAGGGAGGAGAGATCTCCAGAGACAGACATCAGCACGTCACATGTCAGCAGGTCTTCCTCTCCCTCCTGTGCCTCTCTCGCTCCGGGAAGCGTGAGATTCAGCCCGAGTGAGGGTTTATAGCGCAGGCAGGCAGGGGAGGTGGTGTCCTTGAGCAAAACACAGAGACCCTAAATGTTCCCCAGCAGGCAACGGTGAGGACCTGGACAAACTAGTGTGTCCATATTGAGGCCCAGATCAAGTCTAACCAAGACTAGTCAGATCTGGCCCAGAATAGCACCTGATTATCAACCAAGACACATTCTGTCCACTAAGACGGACGTCCCTGGATGAATCAGCGAGAGTCCGATCAACGAGGCCAGATCAACTGAAGTCATATCATAATAATTAACTAGTCAGATCTGGAATAAGCTACATTATTGTGAACTGGTGAAGGACGTCCTGGAAATTACGTAAAGATCATCCCCGTATATGGGCTGTGATCTGGCCTAGTCCTGGACGTCACCAGAAGACGTCAGTCATCATGACGTAATTTGGCTTGCTGGGTCCTGATGAGCAGCAGGTGTGTTGCCTCCTCCATTGGTGTGTGAATGTGTACCACCACGTGTATGAACGAGTAACATGTAATCATGTCCCACCGTTGCGGTGTGGGTGGGTGAATAGGTGAACGTGATCAACGCATTTTAAAGCACATTTTTTGAGGGTTTTGGAAAGACTAGAAAAAGCGCCATACAAACGCGGTCCATTTACCACTTGCAATCGCTGTTGTAATTCATCGTGACGGAGGAAGCACTTAGAACCGCCCTGCTCACAAACCGCTAACCTCATCTCACACACTCTGTACTCCATCCAGCTTATACTCCATCCATCAGAGCCCCCATCTGCGTAGGTTTAAGTCCTTGTTTATGCGAGGAGTTTGGGACCTGATTGTTTCCATCCAAGCTACCAGAAAGGAGTGTTTTATGCATGCGTGCGTGCGTGCGTGTGTGTGCACGTGCATATGAGTGTGTGTTGTATGATGATGTTTATCACTGGCCGGTAGTGTTTATGAAACGTAGGAAGCAAAATCAAGATCAATCAAGGGCCAAATGATATCCCACTGATGCAGTTCCTAGTGATTCTAACGACTGAAGCCAAACGGAACTACATTTAACAGTTGTTGTCCCACAAAAAACAAGTAAAGGACAATCAAGGAATGGTTTTCAAACATTGGTGGGGGGGTTCCCCAGGTGGTCCCCAGTTAATGATGGAGAATTGGTAACCAAATGGACCCTTACAGATCTTTAATGCTTGAGAGCGTAAAATGAAACCAAATGGACCCGTCTCAAGAGTTACATTAAACATCTGCATTGCTCAATTTACTGTACAAGAAGTCTACACAATTAGAGAATGTAGAAGAATTGTTATTTTGATGAACGTTTGCCTGCAGTCATCTCTCCTATGGTACTGTACCACCACATCAATAAAACATGGACAACTTATCCAACAACAACACTATATTCATCGTTTTGGGTCCGAGAGGCTAAATCTCATCAAATGGTGGTTCCGTGGCTCAGATGGCAAAATACATAATGGGCCTTGATATGAAAAGGGTTGAAAACCCACTGTGTTATTATGGTAATGCAGAGTTGAGGACACTATTATACTTAAGATTTGTGTCTTTTCTATCAGAGCATAACATAAAGAAAGACATGCACAGATGCACAGAAACACGGTCTGTGGCACCAGGACCTCATCTCGGTGTGTGGGCCTGAGGCCTGAGGGCAGAGCGACCATTTGTTTGGTTATAACCACCATGGCACTGGAGCTGGAGCTGCTAGCTAGACAGACCCACATGAATTATGAAGGCAGATTATCTGGGCCAGCACTGTAAGAGGGGGGGGGGGGGGGGGGATGTTGTGTGGTGTAAATAAGGGAAACTGACTGTGTGCTGCCTGTCGAATCAATCACACCCATTCTTTGCCTGCATGGGACCGAATCCCGGTGGGACCTTTTTATTGTGTGCGATGTCATCACTAGGGATGGAGCTGGCTCATTTTTATTGATAACGAGCACCTTATCGATCAGGCTGGTTCTTAACGAGCCCACTATCGAGCATGTTCTGTTATTTTGTGAAAAGACGGGAGACAATACATTCTGGACATTCTTGTGCCAGCATGGGTGATTACATTTATTTCTTGATCACCTCTTGTCTTGATTGTTTAAACATGCCATCATGGGCCGCTATGCTCGATAACAGGCTTGATAAGCCCAAAGCTTATTGATAACGGGTACTCAATAAGCCTGTTATCGGATTTTTTGGGAGGCGGCCTTTTTCCCGACAGCATTCTAGCCGACGGGGCAACGGTCCGCTCCGCAGCGGGGGGAAATTCGCTGCGATGCGGAAAAGCGATGGTCCGACATGCGCTGCTCCCGTGCTTGCGGTTAGGGTTAGGTTAGGATTGAGGTTTCGGATCAATATGCTGTCGGAAAAAAGACCTGCACCCGGATTTTTTCGGGTATCGGTTATCAAGCTCCATTCACACTGTTTGTGTAGTGCGGCAACCTAAAAATGCAACCTGAAAATGGGGGATTTTGATTAGATTCAGAGATATTAATTAATAGAAGGAAATGAGGTGAGGTTGACATACGTTTGTGAGCACGCCGTCTCCCTTCTCGCTGACACAGCCCTGCAGGCTAAAGGTCAGATCGTGGCAGCTGACCACGATGCGACGCCCGAAGCGCTCCTCGAACGGCTTCACGTCCGGCTCGATGCCCGAGAAGTCCAGCCTCTGGGGGGGGAGGTGGAGGGGAGGGGAGGGGGTTAATACATGAGACAGAACAAAGACAAAGAGTGAGAAATCAATAAAGGTCGGAGGGAAAGAGGGATGGGGGGGGGAGTTGTGATTGGAGATGAGAGGAGAGACTGAACAGCACAGAGAGGAGGGAGGGAAGACGGTACTGGGGGGGGGGGGGGGGGGACTCAAATATTTGAAGTCGATACTTGAAATAAATCAAAGATTGAGGGCTTCTATACCTGTGTGTCAGGATCCAGGGAGAAAAGCTTTTGTCTTCCTTCGTTCCTGTTGATCTTATTGAGCTGGTCTGTCTCCCTGGCGTACTGCAGGGGGGAGAGATGGAGACAAGACACGGACAGAGGAAGAGAGACAAGACAGGCGAGATGGAGAAAGAGGAAGAAAGAGAATGGGAGAGAGAGAGATCAATGAGAGACACTCACAGTCTGAACCCCTACAGCACCCCATTCTGTGGAAAAAGGCGCTTTTGGTCAAAGAGGATAATAATTGTGCACAGGACTGGCCCAGAGCAAACATGCACAGAGGCAGTACCAAAGCACAGAGGTCTTTGTTGTTGCTTGTTGCGTGCAGGTGTGCGTGTGCGTGCGTGCGTGCATGGCTGCATGCATATGTGCGTGCGTGCGTGCATATGTGCGTGCGCGCGTGTGAGGCTGTAGACTAGAGCTCTCTCAGGCTTTGAGAACCGTCTGTAACACAGACAGACAAACAGACCTGCTCTTTTTCCATAGCTCTGCAGAACAGAATCCACAGTAAAAAATACCACCAAATAAACGTAGTAGATGCAAGGATCATGACATGCGGTTTAGTGCGCGAAATGTTCATAATTCAAGCGCACGTTCAGAACATAACAGATGGTACACATCTCTGCACAGCATGAAAGCTCATTCAGCCTAGTGAAATTATCGATGCCAGGTTCAATAAAGGTTGACTGTTTTTACCGCTTTTGAGCGAATGAATGAAATTCCTCATGCCTTATTATTGCCTACATAAATCACGTACTGTAGTAAACTGTACTGGGGAGGCAGATCTTTGAAAAGGTGACGTGCCATGAGCAACTATGCTATAACCCATTTAGGCCTGACGTCTTATAAATCATGACAGTTTTCTATTTTCCAAAAATGACTGAAAAAAAAGAAGAAGAATTCAGTACCTTGGTGAGTTCAGGATGCAGGCCTCTCCCCAAACTCTCCAACAGGCTCTCCCCTTTTCCCTGGCTGATAGTGTCCTCATCTGATTGGACAAGAGAGGTGTCAGTCACACAGTGGCATGTGGCACTATAACAGAACAAAACCATACTTTAATAATAACCACTGGTACAAAGTACTTCATTTTTAGTACTCGCCGATACCGAGTACCGATTTCTGTTGAGTAACCACTTATATTACCCCCTTTTTCTCATAGATGTAAATGGATCTCCGATCTACACTTGTGAGTTGTCATTAATGCTTGTACATGTAGATCAGCTGTTTTTGGCGATTTGCTGCAGTGTTAGAGGTCAGACTTGCTCCCGTTGCATTCGTTCAGCCTATAGAGTCAATTGGATGTTTTGGTACTCGGGTCAAAGTATCGGCGCCGGTTCCCGAGTACGAGTACTTGAGGGGTGGTATCGGCCCGAGTAACCTGTCGGTATCAGAACAACTCTAACTGGTACAACATGACATGAAATATCTCAGTAATAACCAACTGGTACATGACATGAAATATCTCAGTAATAACCAACTGGTACATGACATGAAATATATCCCTCTGAGAGAAAAAACAACAACGACGAAGCTTCTGCAAGCTCAGCCCTAATGAAGGAACTGCTCCGAGTATAAGGTTCAATTAAAAGGCTGTGGCAGGGACTGTTTTCTGCCGTCAGCAGAAAAACAAAAAATGTACGTGTCTCCCAGCCAGGTTGGCAAAGGCTGCCTGCAGGGTGATATCTTATACAGCAATGGAAGGCATTTCCCTTCCTATATTATTTGGCCCAAATCACAAAGCATGTTCTGCTGACTCCCTTTGGCATCGCGCTGCACGGGGGAACGGAGGAGGTCTGGCCAAGTTCACTCCTGTCTGTTTAACCCATTCTGACCGGGCACCCATTTTGGTGTCAGCATCGTGTTATGCTTTAGCTATTGAAAAATAGCAGATCTACAAGCTCATATCGCGCCACCGAGTGGCGTGATACGAGCTTGTAGGTCTGCTATTTTTGAAAAATTCGAAGAACGACTGACATTTTTAGAATCTGATCTCAGGTCAGAATGGGTTAATCAGACCAGTTTGTGTCCCGTGGAAACCTCGTATGAATCTGATCTCAGGTCAGAATGGGTTAAGGAAGACCTTCCATGCTCCCGTCACCAGCTCCACGGTTCCAGCTCCTTGGAGTGAGAGCAAAGAGGCTCCTTCGGTTTCAGTGGAATTATCCTGCGGAAGGCCTGTTATTACAGACCTGCTGATTTCTACATGGCCCGGCTAAAGCAGTGGTTCTCAAACTGTAGCCAAATCCACATTTTATTAGCCTGCGGACCCCCATTTGAAAATATATGCCAAGGACCCAATAAGAGATGATTTTGATGACTCTAGCATTGACTTAGCCCCAGTTTGACATGCGTTAGGCAGGCTAGTGAGGCTACGGACCCCCATTTAATGACATTTATATCTCTGCGACCCCAATTAAAAATGTGAAATCAACATTAATCTAATTACAGACCCAGTTACAGACCCACAAAAGTCCATTTGGTTCCTAACTATCATTTAGCTGGGGACCCCCTGGAACTCCCTCAAGGACCCCTGGGGGTCCCCGGAAGCCACTTTGAGAACCACTGGGCTAAAGCACATACGTACAGTACAAACGGCCTCAATATCACTGGCATTCTTCCCACAACTGGTAACACTAAGGACGGGGGATGTTGTTTTGAATTCCTTCCTATAAAGCCCTTCAAAACTGTAACTGTGATTAAGGGCTCTGTCTGTATATAAACTTGACTAGACAAACACCACATACATTCTGTTTTTTATTGTCTACCGAATACCGTGGAAGTGTGTGTTGCTCTAATAATGACATTGACGACAAGACATTCCTCTGTTTATAGTTAGCTGTACTAGAGTGGTGCCTGTTGGGCACTGGCCTACTTGGAACGATGCAAGTTGGAAATGCATTCCCCACCCAGTTATTACTTGCGCAAGCAGAGCGTGCAAGTAATGTTTTTCGTCAGGTGCTACGATGAGTATGTCCCGTAGCAGCACGTCCCGTAGCAGCATATGACGTGATGAATATATGTACCAATAATTGGTTGTCGATGGTGACGTAATGATATGTTTCAGTGTCGGGTGGATTAAAGGTAATGCCCCTATGTAATAGTAGGTATACATGTATGTAATCTGAACACCACTGCCATATCAAGCACAAGTAATTATTACGTCATACGCTGCCACGGGACATATGCATCAAAGGACCGGAGTAACCACAGTATTCCACTAATCAACTATTGGGAGCCAGTTGTACCAGTTATACCCTGGTACAGGGTATAATTATACCCAAGATTATACCCAAGATTGTTGACTTTAAGAATGGAAATTACCGCTGTGAGAAATGTAGAAGAGAATTTCCTGAGTTCGAATATAGACTCAATATAGCAGACTTTCGTGGGGAGAAATTGGTGTCATGCTCCCAGGAAATAGTTGAAGTTCGTAGCGGTCGACAGTACTGGCCTACTTGTGTGCAACACGCAAGTAGGCACTCGACAGAGTGCAGTTCTAGTTATGTCTATGCCCATATATGGAGTTCTGTCATAACATCATTGTGATGTCAGAACAGGCCAGTAATATAGGGGTGCAGTGCCGACACCGGGCACTGCGCTCCCTGTGGTGGTGTGGAACCCGTGTGTACAATTTGAAGTCAGTGGGGCAAACGGTTCTCGATTTACGTGGATTAAAGGCGTACGTACAGACGTACACACAGAGACGTGGCGCATTTATAGATCAGATGTCACAGAACAGGGCTTGCAAAGATGGGTTTACTCACTTCTTGATGTCATTAACTAAATTGACTTCAGGAACTCAATTTGGGTATCCATTTGGGCAATTAAGTCATGAACCGCCATTACAACTGATTATGTCTCATAGGGAATTATATGAATTTAATTAAGTTTAAATGCCATAGTTGTACATAAGCAATACATTCATAGTGGTTGGTCACATTGAAACATATTGTTAGACTAGTCACAAACATGTCAAGCGAATTCTCTCCCCAGACCCCACTTTGAATACCGCTATCTTAGAGCAGTGGTTCCCAAAGTGGGGTCCGGGGACCGATAGGGGTCCTTGAGGGAGTTCCAGGGGGTCCCCAGATAAATGATAGTTAGGAACCAAAGGGACCCTTATGGGTCTGTAACTCTGAGAGTGTACAAATGGAACCAAAAATTATTATGATTTTACAATATAAATTGGGGTCCCAGAGACAGACATGCCATTAAATGTGGGTCCGTAAACTAATGCATGTAAATCTGGGGGTCCTTGAAATGAAAATGGTTGAGAATCACTACTAGAGCCGTGAAAATCATCTCTTTTGGGGGTCCTTGGCATATATTTTCTAATGGGGGTCCGCGGGCTAATGAGTGTCAACTTGGGGGTCCTTGACATGAAAAAGTATGAGAACCATTGTCTTAGGGAATCTGCAGCCGTGGCGAGGGCAGTGCGGTCACTGTAAACCTGGACGGCGTTAGTGAAAGAGCTCAAAGGTCATGCAGAAACATGCTACATGATCTAAGGTCAAATGGACCGTGACCACATAGTAACTGTTAAATAAGCATGTCATCGGGAGACTTCCTAATACTTCATGATTACATGGTGTATGTTTGTGTGTGTGTGTGTGCGCGTGTGCGTGCATGCGTGCGCGCGCGTGTGCGTGTGACTAAGAACTTCGTTTCCTCTGCCAAAGTATTGTGCTGTCTCTGCTACATACCCAGTCTCACACAAACACGGTGAAGTAGCACGGAATTGCAATTCTGTACATTGCAACCCCAAAATCTGTACATATGACACTGAAATCCTCCCCATAGACAATGACGGAGGGACGCCGTCTCTACCCAACTTGTGCCACAGGAGACACCGCCGAGCGGCCCAAAAAGGGCCGCGACGTATGCGAGTTGCCGTGTCGAGCGTTGCGAAGTCGTACCGTATATGCGTGTGCGAGGTGCATGGAGAACTCACCCAGGACACAGTCCAGCGAGTCCCCTCCGTTCCTCCTGTCCTGGCCGGCCTCCGAGCTGCTCTGCAGGGCTTGTTTCAGGGTGAGCACCCACTCCTCCATCTCCGCCTCGCTGTCCGCGGCCAGGAAGTGGCTGTAGCGCTCCTGCATCTTCAGCTCAAAGCCGTTGCGGCGCATCTTCGGGGCCTGAGGAGGAGGAGGAGAGGGACATACGTTTGGTGTGGGGTTTTTACGTCTGGCAGGCAGGCACTAGGGTTGTCCCGATCACCTTGTTTTGCTCCCGATAATTTGATTATCAGAGTATCTGCCGATACCGATGTTTATATTTTTATAGAACTCTTATCTTATGCCAAATCACAATAGTACCTTATCCAAAATCGCAGACTATCCAGTCTATAATAAGACTATCAAGTTGATATAAATCAAATTGTGACAATTATTAGCATTTTATTATTATTATTATTATTTGACAATTCCTTCCACATGTGTGATATAAAAGCAATGAGCTGTCCCATTCAAGGGAAAAGTTAATCTAAGAAATGTGGACTAAAAAGGCACCCGTGGGAGACTGTCAATGTGACTATGTTCCAGCCCAAATGAAGTGGAGCTCATAATCACTCCCTCTACTCTGGTCCAAAAACGACTCAGTTGTTCTGCATATACAGATGGATTTATTGTGAAGCACTTGAAGCACACAAACCAACGTCGAACTGGCAAACAACATAAAAATACACAGATGCTTAGAATAACATTGCATAACATAATACAGCACATAATCATGAATGAAATAAAGAAAATACAGTCCAAAATAACATGCAATTGCAAACAGTATGCAATATACCTTACTGGCTGCTGTACAAGCATAAGGGAATGAGAAGATCACTAGTGCCCATGCCATGGCCATGAACACGGCGACACATGAACTTGAACTTCTGCGTCACGCTGTCAAATGACAGGTGTGCAACCATGTCTCCCGTCTACCTGACACCAGACGGCCATATAAAGGGTTCCGCATTAGCCAAACAATGACACTTCCGGCCCAACATTAAATAAGCATAAAATAACTTAAATGAAATACAAAACAAATAATTAGGAATAATTGCAGCAGTTATACTCTGATCTGAAACACAGAGAACATTCAGACCAATTGACAATAAATGCTTCCTCAGTGCCTCACCTTGCAACAGGGAACAGTTTCCCTTCTAAACAGGAGGCTACTTGGTCAGTTCCAACTTTTGGCTGAAGTACATTACATGTTACTGTACATTAAACTAAGCTAACCTGCAACAACCCTGGGAAAACAACCCCCTCGTGCAGTGGAGAAAACATGATTCAGAAACTGCTACTAAACAATCTTAGAATGCTCAGAGTCCTTGAGATCAAACATCAGCCTTTAACAGAAAAAAGGTCCAATGCTAGTGTGCTACATGTAGAACCTCTGGTTTTGCAACGCATGCACGCAATCTCTCATGCACGCACAAACACACACACACGAAAGTTAATAAGGGAAATTACTCAATTCTGCCAGGGCAATTCATCCGCTGTGTGCATTAATTTCTGTGAGAGCTTCCTTGCAGCCTCGCCAGTAACTATCAGCTCAGACAAAGTGCTACTCAGTGCCAACTAGAGTATAAACTACAGCAGGCCAACAACTATACTATGACTGCTATAATCTGACTGTTTTTTTTACTGCCCAGAACGCAACAAATCGATCCAATCAACTCCCTCCTAGAAGCTTCAATTCTGGGTCGTGGCAGACTCAGCATCAGTACGGAATCCATTGTGGTTTTCATGAGGCATGCTATAAGAACTGACCAGCTGGCGTGGGCTGCACCAACATGACTTCCATTTAACCCATTTAGACCTGAGGACGATTCTACGATTCTATTCTTCTAAATCCTGAATTATTTCTGAAAAAACCCCATGTTTCTATGTCAGACCCCAAAAATATTTTGGTGTTAGGGTCGATTCATACTCCTATTTTACCGCTGTTTCGGCGCTGTAGTGCCGAAATGATTTCGGCTCGTCAGAAATTTTCAGTAGCACCGAAGAGCCGACTTTAGGACGGTACCCGCCCCCCCGAACCTAAAATGACGTCACATTGTAGGCTCTACAGAGCCGAACCGACTTTTATTCGGCTCTAAAATAGGAGTATGAATCGGCCCTTAATTTGAGTTAAAAACGTTCACTGTGAAAGGATATATATTCAAAGCGCCACATTTTCACGATTTTTCAAATGTAGCAGATCTACAAGCTCGTAGCACAGCACCGAGTGCCGTGCTACGAGCTTGTAGATCTGCTATTTTTCAATAGCTAACGTATAACATAATGCTTTAAAACACCAAAAGGGGTTCCCGCCCCAGAATGAGTTAACAAGGAATGGAAACAAGTAAACACCTTTTTATCATGAGCCCAATTCAGAGGCAGCAACATTTTGCCGTTCATAATTTTAGCGTTTTGTTTCTGATTCCGGTGAATCCATTTCTTTGTACTGTGTAACCTCGTTGTGTAAAACAGATTTCATTATGTTCGGGCGTTGAGTAACACAGCTCATTGCTTCAGCCACCATCTCTTTACAGCAGTGGCTTTCAACCAGTGGTCCGGGGACCACCGGTGGTCCTTGAGGCGGTTCCACGTGGTCTCCAGCTAAATGATGGAGAGATAGTAACCAAATGGACCCTTCTAGATCTTGAGATCGTAAAATGAACCGTCACCCGCATGGGTCCACATGGGTCCATTACAAGAAGTCTAGACAATTAGAGAATGTAGAAGAATTGTTAATTTGACGTTTGCCTAAAGAAAGGAATTGTAGACTAAATCTTATCCAACGACAACAAAATATTCATAGGGCTATATCTTGCGCCAACCCCTTAACCCTTATCCCTAAACAAATTTTCAATTTTTTACTATTTTATAAAACCTTTAAAAAAAGTTCAAATAGCCGATCTAAAAGCTCACAATGTCTCGATGTAGATCGGCTAGTTCAACTATTTTAAAATGTTTTTTTTTAAATGGCAAATACGTTTAGGGATAAGGGATAAGGGTGGCGCAAGATGGAGCCCTACAGTCTTTGTTCTGAGAGGCTAAATGTAATGGTGGTCCGTAGCTCAAATGCTGAAAAAATAATGGACCTTGAAATGAAACTGGTTGAAAACCACTGCATTACAGTACATCCTGTGTGAGGTCTCGGGATCATTTTTTATTTTAGCAACGATTATTATCACTTCCTCATGGATTCAGCAGGCAGAGTCACGACAACACAGGGTTGTTTATGCATATTACACACGGATATTACCAAGAATATATTCATCACAATGTGTCCAAAAGTCAATTAAATATAGATGCAAGCAAAATGAAATCTCACGACTAAAAGCTTTTGTTAGGCCAAGTCCTAATCTGTGATTTATGAAACTGTGTGCAAGGAACCCCCCCGCTTTAACCTCCCATAACACCAGTAGGGTTTTATAGAAGATGCTTCTGAACAGTGTTTTCTATTGCTAGTTCCAACCACAAATACTAACTTATGTTCTAATTTTCAAATTTTTTATCTTAAAAAAATAATAACAGAACATTTTTGGTGCGCAAGATGCTTCCATTGAAGACATGTTGACTTCTACGGAATCCAAATGACTGAAATGACTGAGAACTTTAATCTAAATTTGTAAATATAGGATACATACATACTGTACCAGACTGCTTATATATCAGCAGTTTGGTTGACGCCGAACTTGACCTCTATGGCCTCAAAGTTTGAGTTCAACTCAAAATTGAAAATGTGCTTCCAAACCACAAACATTCCTTCGTAATAAATTGTTTGTCAGCCTGATATGAACCCCCCCCCCCCCACACACACACACACACACACACACACACACTAGGCATGTGGAAAATAATCGATACGTATCGATACATCGATTATGACGTGCGCGATGCGAGTGAATCGGTTCATTCACTGTGTGTCGGTAAAATTGAAGGGTGAAATCTCGATGCATCGTTCGCGGAGTGCTTGCACCGGTAAAATCCGTGGTTGCACTGTTTTTTCATGGTAAATTTCACCCTATCCTGTGTTTCCGAGGTGCATTGAACGTACCATCAGAAAAGGAAGGAAAAAAAGGTCTCTCGCAGCCAGCTCCGCACAGTGTGCGGCTGTGCGCTGCGAGCACGCAGCTACCAGGGCTCAAGACTAACTTTTTTCACCACCGTCCCGGAACCGTCCCAAAATACAATTTGAACCGTCCCGAAGTAAATGTATACCGTCCCGGGATTTTTTTTAAACCAAAACATACAAGTGTCAAAAATAAGTATATACCAAAGCAAAGTAAATAAAACAAATCAACTTCAAACAAAATAATTGAAGTTAAAACCAACAAGTGTCCCCGGCAGTTACAGTATTCCTATTGTAATAGAAATACAATTAAGCCAAACAAATAATGTACTGCATGTATTGAATACATGCAGTACATTAATTGTTTGGCTTCATGTTTCTTCTGTAGATAGACTGATTTAGTCAAAATGCTCCCAGATGAAAAATAGGACTTGGTTAAAAATGTTAATCGAATTAATCAGAGGCTTTGTAATTAATTAATCTAAATTAATCACATTTTAATCGCATATCAATATTCGACCTGAGAACAGTGATTTTTATTTTCAAATGGATTTTGTTATTTTAGTGTAGGCTACTTGATCAAGACCAACAGATAACGTGCAGCAATGCAGGTATATGAATACTCAAATGTCTATTACATGGTTGGCATGAGAAAACAAATAAAAACAACTTTATTAGGGGGAATACTAAGACGAAGGATCAATAAATAATAATAATAAATACAATCAATAAAAACTGTGGAATGAGAGCGTTTTGGTTTTGGGGTGTGCATTCCACAGTGTTGGGGCAGCAATTCCAGAACAATCTGAGCATTATAAAACATCTGTTGCTTCAGATGATTATACCAACATATTATTTAATGTCGATGCCAGCTAGCAAGCCTAGCATGGAAGCTAACGTTAAACGTTGGTGTAGTGTAGCCCCATGTCCCCATGGGACCTTTCTTTGGCACACAACCATGGTCTTATCCACGCTTCCAACCGATAGTTTTTCAATCTAAATGTCTCATCCACGGGGCAAAAGCAATATAATTCCTATGATTCCGTTGGGTGAATGTAGTGTGTGCGTTGTTGTTGTTGTCAACGGGAGGACAGAGCATTGGTTTGGTTGACGGCACGGCAAATTCTCATGCTGCTCATGGCTGCACACGAAATGCGCATTTTCAGTGTAAAAACTCCTCTCGTCCCGAAACCGTCCCGGATGAGATACATTTACGTCCCAAATAGATATTTTACAGTCCCCGGGACGTCGGGACGCCGTTAATCTTGAGCCCTGGCAGCTACTCTGCACCGTAGAGTAGACACGTTGAGACAACAGACTATAAAGAGCACCCGCGACGAACAGAAGTGAACCCCACGCACAAAGGAAGCACAACCTTTAGCTTTATAAAATAGCTGTCCGTCGATCAGTTGACTTTTCACTGTAGCGCTGGTGCTGCTAATGATCCACACCCCACAGCTGTTCTAGCTGATTCTCCGACGCGAATCTGCGTCACGACTCGCGATCATCAATTTGTAATTAAAGAAAGCTTCTGCAGTCTGCACACACGTGTACAACAACAACAACGCCACAGCTGGGTGTACTGCTTGTGTTTAAAGTCGTTTACAACCGTTCCACAACTTTCCACTGTCCAGCTTTCCCCTGCTATTCTCTGGGATAGAAGCCTTATTTATATTCTGCAGCAAGACGGTGTCGCACGCCTAAAATTGCAGATCCACAAGCTCACAGCGGGGCGTGGATGAGACGCGTTGTGAGCTTGTACATCTGCTATGTATTTATAACGTTAATAATACATGCAGGCCAGGGTCTTCAATGTTTTTTAGGTCAAGCCAAGGACCACTTAGCTGAGAGTGAGAGATCAAGCAGGGACCCCCACTATACATAGGCAATTATATTATAAAACTGTGTTGCAGATTAAACTACTTGTTTGACAGCACTACGAGTGTGACCTGTCATTTTTGTTTTGTTTATTTGTTTATTTTCTATTTATATGTTGGTAACATTAATTGAGCTATTACATAGGCTATTACATTTTAATCTCTTGAACCCTCTATACTCAAAACCTCAAATTGACCTTTGAGATATAATTATTATACTATAGCCTATGATTATTAGTAATCTAACAATTCCACAATAACCAGCAGAGAGCAGACCCTTTGTTTACTTACATAATTCTATAAGTTGGGTTGTTTGAGATGCAGAGCTATAATACTAACCTACAGTAAAACAATAAATTGCTTTGAATTTAAATGTAATGCATTTTTACATGTTTTGGGAAATTAATAGAGCTTTAATATAAATCCTTTCTATTGTGATGAATCTCCATCAAATCGCATCGTATCGGTAGAGGGGTGAATCGCATAGTATCGCATTGATTTGAACTAAATGGTTATCGCATCGCATCGGGAAGAGGGAGAATCGTATCGCATCGTATCGCCAGGGGATTCCATGTATCTCTAATGTATCGTATCGCTGGCAGTGCATCGAGATGCGTATCGAATCGTGAGATGAGACGAGATTCACATGCCTAACACACACACACACACACACACACACACACAGCATTCTGGGTGAGCGTACCTGGACGACATCGATGCAGGAGTCCAGGTAGATGGACCCTTTGGTGTCCTTGCAGTTCTTCTCGTCCTTGTATGAGTTGAGGATGTAGGAGCCGTCGGGGAGCTGGGACAGGTAGAAGTATCTCCTCTTGAACACCTGATGGAGACACAACACCGCCATGATGGAGACACAAAGGAGACACAAAGCGTCACGGTTAAACAGTGTTGATTTTGGCTACTAAAAACTATGCCGAATAACGGAATAACGTGTTCCTTCCACGCGCTACGTCCGGCCGGGAAAACCCTTTCTCCGCCCTGTCAGGTGAAAAGAAGCGGCTTGGACTCCTCATGCATAGAAGGAAGCATATGGGGTCAGTCCATTGCTCTCCCCAGGTTGGCAGAGGGAGTATAGCGTAGAAGATTACATTTAGAATGATAATTGACAATTTGACACTGGGTGAAAAATAATGGGTTGAAAAATCAGGGGATAAAAGTAAAATAAAACTATGATGGAAAATGTCGACTATCTTTTGTTGGTGATGAAAACTAAGCCATGATGACTAAGTAACTAAATATATTGACAATTTCGTCAACAGAACTAAAAGACATGTCATTTTATGCTTGGTTGCACGTTGAAAATAGCGCAACGCCTTGTGAGCTTGTAGATCGGCTATTTTAAGCTAAGTGTAAAATCAGGACATTAGGACAGCATCAAGGCCCGCCAAAATAATATTTAGTCGACTAAATAAACTGTACATTTAGTCGACTTAAATCTTATGATATTTAGTCGACTGAAACATTTCAGATGACTAAAATGTGACAAAAGATATTCTTTAATTCAAAAGACTATGCCTAAACAGTACAGCGGGGACCTAATTATCACTAGCGTGGTTGTTATGGTTGTTATGATGTTGTTATGCCCCCGTGCTGCGGGTGGTGTGGTTCTGACTGTGTTCACAGCAGACAGACAGACAGACAGGTTCTGACTCACCCTCATGGACACAGACAGGCTACTGTTGATGTTGGCCTTCTGCAGCCAGCCCTGCTTCATGATGCCTGCCCTCTGGGAGCACATCGACGCCGAGTCCTGCACACGCACACACACACACACACACACGCACACGCACACGCACAGACAAAATAATGTGAGTTCACTGAGATACATGACAGTTATTATTGTTGTTGTTTGTTCTGCCAGACCGGGTTGGAGATTATGTTTTCTGTCCCATGTCAAGGCACCCAAGCACCCAAGCACGTTCTGCTCGAGGTTATTTCCATTAAAGAAGTAAAAAAAGTTTTTTTAACCTTTTTTCAGTGGACACTCGCCAACCTTAATCCAGTCGTTTTCCGCATGTCGGACCAATGACTAGTCGGAGAAGCACACTGAGTGACCCCACGCTCGCTCCTCAGGTTAGAGGCACAATGCAATGCCTATGAGGAGTCATGGCAGCCTCCACGTCGCTCTGTTCGCCGTTCTTGTTGTTGATCCGGACCGTGGAATATCTTTTGACATTATGACAAGCGATGGCACTATTTTAAGGCGGGCTTTCGTGAAATGGAGCTACGTTCACAACCGGGTGAGTCTTCAAAGGTTAGTGAAGCTATTTTGTGAAGCTATTTTGACGATCGAAAACTTTAGCGCTGTATGTGTGTTGAGATAACTTGTGATTTGGCACTATAATGAACTGAGATGAACTGACCGAGTTGAGTTGAATGACACATGCTAATTGCTAAATGACGCAAGTTCTTACTTCTGGTTAACTAAACATAATTCGCTGGCTTCTGTACAATGTGCAAAGTAAACAGTTGAAAGTTGGTGAGATTGTTTACAGTGCATTATAGTAGCATGCGCGTAAACAATAGCAGACACAATTTTCTAGATGTGTGCGAGACACTCACATGTCGCAACCACCATGGGAATTCCCTTTGAAATCACACGCTGTCTCCCAAAATTGACGTTTACACAGAGGAGGTGGAATCTGACTGGTTCCCATTAAAGAGTCGGGATGATTTAACCTCTGACCTCTCGATCCACCATAGTCATCTCAACAGCAGTGGGAGAGCTGCCAAGGGAGCGTTTATCAGCAGTGTAATACTCACACACACGCACGCACGCACTAAGTGTTCCATCGCACACAGGGGACCTCTAACTATGACGAGTCATAAATTAATCCATTTAGATAATGCCATGAACACAGAGTGCAATGTTATGAATCAAACACTGACACTGCAGAGAACAGCGATGGTAGGGCTGTGTGTGTATGTGTGTGTGTGTGTGTGTGTGTGTGTGTGCGTGTGTGTGTGTGTGCGCACAAACCAGACAGCCCTAATCACATTGAAGTGGCACTCTGTCCTCTCCTGTGCTCATCCATGCAATGCACCCCCCTCCCCCCCCCCCCCCCCCCCCACCCCTCCCCTACCAGCTTTGTCCTGTAATCTAATTGCCTCGATGTTCTCTCTCTCTCTTTCGTCTCTCTCTCTCTCTCTCTCACCCGCTTTCTCAGTCGTCCTCCGATGCGGGGCGGTCGACACAAACCTGCACGCACACACACACGCACACGTGGCACTCCGCCCCACCAAGGGGGTAGAGAGAAAGGAAGGCGGGATAGACGAGGGGCTATTTATAGGATCTATAAAGGCTTCTGGCTTCACTCCGTTCAGTCTCCTCTGGCCCACACACTGCTGGACGGGCAGCACAAGTCCTTCTAATACCCAGTGCTTCAGTTTCCCACAGAGACACAACATTTATATTTACGAACGCCCATTTAACCCAGGCGGGCCTTGAAGGGTTAAAGGGTAAGACCACTTTTGTAGAGGTTTGGATTGACTAGTTACCTTGCCATGATGTAACTCCAAATGTGGACAAGAAATAAAAAATAATTGCTCCAGTAATTAATTTATAATTCAAAATATGCTCCTCGTTGACTTACATTGTACGCTGATACAGCTCTCACAGTTACTCTTTTAGCACGTAAACAAACACAAACATAGTAGATTCAGACAATATAGAGCATCACCAAAACTGATACAGTTTTTTTTTTAAGCAAATGTTAACTTCCTGTTGATTTTGCCCTTTTTATTAGGGAGAAAACCTGGTCTGGATCCGTGGATCCAGATCTTCAAATAGTAATCTATGCTATGGTCTCCCAACTCTACCGTACATGAATCCAAACCAAAAGCATCGTCCATTGCCTGCTAAAAGCGCTGTGCTGGCACACAAAACTGCCATCAAAGACTATAGTTCAAGGGCGGCCGGCCCACTCACCCTCCCTGTGCTAATAATCAATGTCTGTGATCTAAGGGCCCTCTCAGGCCCCGCCATCCGCCACTCGCTCACTCTCTCACTCACTCACTCACTTTCTCTCTCTCTCTCTCTCACTCACCTCGTCTTTGGCGTCTTCATCTATCTCAAAGACGTGGGCCGGCAGCTTGTCCGTCTTCAGGCCCTTGCTGTGAAATTACAGACGTGCGTCATCGTGTGTCAGTGAACGTGTGTCCAATGTTCAACACATCAACCCCCATCCACCTATACTGTGCTGTACCTGACAGTATGTTGTGTCAGACGTCTTATTTCAGTGGTCACTGAGGCATGTAAATAATTAGCTTAGCCCCTCTTAGGTAGCCGGGGCAGCATTCCTTTTCGGTTTTATGATCCGGTCGGGAGCGGATGATATGTTGTAGTCATCGTTTGTAGTCATCAGGCAGGAACCATCAATCTGGCACTTCCTTTTCCCTCAAAATGATTTTTCTCAATAAAAGCCGCAGGCTACGAGAACTGTTTGTTCCTTACCTTGGCAGCATGCGGAAATCACCAGAGTAAGCCTCGTACTTGTAGTTGATGACGTGCCAGTCGGTATTGTACATCTTGATGCACTGCCAGAGAGGTCAACGGAGAGAGAGAGCTGGATTAGGAGAATTACAGCAGCCACACAATGCTGCACCACCATGCCAATATAACAAGTTACGCCATGCCAGGAATGTACCGGTATCCCAAAGAGAACGCACAGTTCTGTCCTTTTTAGTACGTTTTACCATGACTCATAGAGACAGATTCGTGGACACATACATAGCCATAAACAAGATATCTGGAGCTCATGCACCGACGTGTAACTCAGAGACACCCCGGGGTCTAAACTGCGGATGAGCCTGCGTGGTGTTTTTGTGCCGAAGATGTCTCTTCTTTCACAATTGTTTGTGTCATGACATGAATGTTAAAGAGATCGTGAAATAAAAAAAGAATTTTGTAATTTTTCGTATAAAAACCTGAACTTTTAACATTCGCTTGTAGATCGGCTATTTTCAGCTAGTGTAAAAAAACAACTGTAGACCAGAACTAGACAAACACTAAAGCATTTCAGATGACTAAAATATGACCAAAACGAAATATTTTTTTATTCAAAAGACTGACTAAAAATCAAATTTGGCTGCCAAAATGAACATTGGACCAAGTATAGTACCCTGGGGGTGCCTGCTCAAGTCTATTATTTAGGGTTTGAGTGGTTTAACTGCGAGTGGGAATTGTCCGAGTCTAGTATAGTCAGACCTCGAGCTGAATGTGTCTTTGTTCCGGAGATAAGGCTTGCGTGCGCTTTAACAAGTCCTATGACAACTGTTTCCATTCCATATGAGAGTATTATAAGAGCTGGCTGTCGAATACAGATTGAAAACCTGGCCTGTGCTTAGTAAAAACCGGACCGTGCCAGGAAAGTGACATCACACCGGGCTGTGTTTGTTCATTGCTGTTACGATACATCATGGGTGCAGCTAGCGTTTACTGCGCAGGCATGCTTCGCCCGTCCTCCAAGTGTTTCTTTACGAGCTCTCAGGGCTGACCTGCTGCGTTCAAGCCAGATCATCAATAATTTTTATTTATCGTCATTTAAGTTCACTGTTTTCTTGTTTTTTTCCCTAATCCCGCTGGTTTAAGATGTCGAATGAAGGTCATGTCATAACACTGACGTTTTCGTCTTCAGGAGGCCAATTTGCTCTTAGCTTGCAGCGTTTGAACTCAGTAATGAAAAGATGAACAGCCTGAATACAACCACGGTTGTACTATAATGTACCTTTACGTACAGTCAAATCCTCAGTGTAAATTTAACTTGTGAAAATGGAAATGGAATGGATCAACTAGGTTTATACTGTGAAATCCATGATCTCGACCACGGTCGAAAAATGATGATGAGGCGAAAACATTGTGAAACTGAGGCCAGTTAAGACTGAGGTTAGGGGACTTACATGGCCGGTTAAGACTGAGGTTAGGGTTAGAGTTAGAGTTAGATTTAGGGCTAACGGTTGGCAAATAGTCGGACAACGCGACCAAAGCCACAATGGCTGACAAATAATGTCAGTATGTGGAAATGTCCATACTGGCTGCAGTGCATGGTGTTAATAAGGGCTGATGACGGAGATCAAATCATGTGATAACCTCCGAAGCCGCTAGTAGTCAGAATCGTAAATCATGTTTTGGGGTGTGCAATGGACACAAGTGCATGCCAATCAAAGTGAGTAACTCGGTCAGTCACAGCGAGTCTTTTCCTGGACTTGGCAAAACAAACACAGTCGTAGATTGTATATGTATTTAATATTTATTTATGTACCTCTTTGACAAACAGACTCCGTGCTTCCCTTTCAGCATTCTGGGGTACAGAGGGAACCACAGTCCTCCTCTGTCTGGAGATCTGGGCCTCCTGCATATGCACGCACGCACACACGCAAACACACACACACACACACACACACACACACACACACACACACACACACACACACACACACACACACACACACACACACACACACACACACACACACACACACACACACACACACACACACACACACACACACACACACACACACACACACACACACACACACACACACACACACACACACAGTCAAAAATCAAGAGCATCACAGACCGTTGCCATACTTTCAAATCACAGAGCTTTATGATTCTTCTTTCTTTCATCGCACGCACGCACGCACGTGCACACACACACACACACACACACACACAAACTAAATGGAAGACAGCTGAGAGAGACAGAGAGAGAAATAAAAACCCCAATGATGGAGTCAGAGAGAAAGCCAGGGAGACACAGACATGGATAAGGATAAATAAGGCTAAATAATTCTCTAAAGTCTCTCGGGAGGAGTCTCTCGGGACGGGGGAAAAGACGAGACATATGGAACCAGAACATGCCACTAAACAAAACCACATGTGTCCGTGTGATGCACAAGGCTGTGATGTGTTTGACTGGTAGCAGCCGTCCGATTACCTCAGGAATAAGCTGCGGGGTCATTCTGGGTCCTGTATATTGGGTGAGCTGGAAAATAAACTGCGATTTGTGATCAGATACGTTCTTGTCGAGTGTAAAGCCTTTCCGATTGCTTCAGGGCCGCAAACCTTATAGGAGGGTTATCTACGTAGATGTGAAATTGTCTATTTTGGTCATACGACAGAAATTATGGACAGTCGCACAGGTGCTCCCAAATTCCATGTTTTGGGGGGGCTTGAGAAAACTCATGGTTCATTTTGCAACCTGGTGATGAGCTCACAGATCAGCTGTTTTCGCAGAGCGGACGTCACAGCCACTCCACGCTATGTGTGCGTGCGTGTCTTATTGGGAGAGAGATAGGGACAGGGGGAGACGGGGAGCGTTCAAGACAGATATACTGTACAGTATGTCGCGTTGTGTTCATATAGTGAAGTAAAGACGGTTGCATCCCCACTCAAAATGCACACCTGCCCAGTCGGGCATCACGGTAGCAGACCATTTTATTTACCTGCTCCGTGCAGTCGGGCAGGCGTTAGTGTCAAGTCAACCCCTGAATAGGGTGTTGATACTTTTACCTAAACCTAACCCTAAAACGAAAATGTATTGTGAATACTACTTCCATCACTGCATGTTGCAATGAAACACCAGCACTTCACATGACTGGATGAGCTCTCATACTGAACTGAAGTGAACAATATGGTGGTACAGTAAGGTAGTCAATGGTAGAACCATGGCCTATAATTTCGTTAGCTGAGTATAAATGGAGAGGTAGGTAAGGTTACTAAGGTAGTAAAGTATCTATTATCTAATATTGAAAGCATGGGTTTAGTAAGCAGTGCTTCTACTTTACAAAGTACAAGCTAGACTTTATTAACCTGCTCTCGGGAAATACATTTGAAAATCAGATACTGTAGTTCCGATAGTGCTCCTCTGTTTGTGCAGACAAGGCCAAGCCTCATGTTTGGCCTTAATTCTATTAAGTCAGAGTGCACTACTGTGTGCACAAAGTCTTCTTCTAATAATAACAATAATAATATCTGAGATTTATATAAATACTTAAAGACGCTTTACATTTGTGGGGGGCCAGGGGAGACAACATAGAAATATAAAAAGGACAACTTAATTAGGAAGAAATACAGTAAAAGATAAGAATTAAAAGCAATAAAACAGTACAAGTAACACGTTGAAATCAAGTCAACTTGGAAAGGCTAGTCTAAACAGGGGGTTATTCAGGGCGGCCTGTTTAGACTATAGCCTTTCCAAGTTGACATGATTTCAACTTGTTACTTCTAGGCCAGTGGTTCTCAAAATGGGGTCCGGAGACCCACAGGGGTCCCTGAGGGAGTTCCAGGGGGTCCCTAGGTAAATGATAGATAGGAACCAAATGGACCCTGTATATGGGGCTGTAACTCGGGACCATTTTGGTTCCATTTGTACACTAGTTAAATCAACATTGATTTTACAATATAAATTGGGGTCCCAGAGATAGAAATGCCATTCAATGAGGGCCCATACACTCACTGACGCATGTCAAACTGGGGGATCCTTGAAATAAAAAAGGTTGAGAATCAACCCTGGCATATCTTTACAAATAGGGTCGGTGGGCTAATAATTAAGTGTCAATTTTATTAAACAAATAATTAGAAAGAAGAAAAAAACGGCAGGTTAAAACACTTTTTTTTGTTGTTTTTCTTCTTTGTAATTATTTGTTTGGTCCAAAATATTTGTGTTTGTTGTCATGATTTGTCACAACTCGAGTTGGCTTTGTACGACGCTATAAGGTCTTTAAATAAATACTTTTTAAAATGTCTATGGGGAAAATGCATTGGGAATTATTTCCTGGGCCTGGCGTCATCATGAAAGGGGCGCGGGACCGCAACGCTCTATAGGTGAGGAGAACCCTGGAGTCCTGGAGGGAGAACCACTGTTCTAGGCTTCATGTATAGGATAGGAGAATCCTGGGAGGGGTCCCTGGAGGGAGTGCTGTCTCACCGAGACGTCGTCGACGGGGCAGAGCAGGAGGTCTCTGTGGGGGTCACTGTGGATCTGGGCCTTCCTCTGGAACACCACAGCCTCGTAGTCCAGAGGCTCGATGATCTTTGGCTGGTCCTACCAAGGCAATGGAACAACACAAACACATCAGTCAGTCGTGTGTGTGCGCATGTGTGCATGTGTGCGTGTGTGTGTGCGTGTGTGTGTGTGTGTGTTCGCCAACATGACACGCACTGTAACTTGTGTCCTGACTCCTGGGTCCACTTTCCGGTGAACCGCAACAGGAGTCAGGAGGACACTAGACATCTGGAAATGTACCTTCACTGACTGACACCATGACCCAGACCCACCTGGAGGCATGTTGAAGTCACGCTTTATGTTCAGTGATTACGTTTTGAGTGTCCATGCAGGGACAGATTGATAGCCGAGTGGAGAAAGTGTACCTAATGGGAGATTGTTGCACATAAACACGAGATGGAAAAGTGTACCTGAGGTTGTGTCCCTAGTTAGTAGTTTCCTCCCAATATTGGGTCATGTACTTTTACTTTCTCTCTCTCTTTTCTTTCAGCTGTCTTGTTCTTAGTCAGCGTACAAAGATTATGCCCCATTGAGTGAGGCTATTGCTTGCCAAAAAGAACAGATCTACAAGCTATAACACGGCATCTCGAATACGTTGTTACAAACTTACAGTAGCTTGCAGATCTGCTCTTTTTGGCAAGTGACACTGTCACGCCACAGAATATAAATGAGTCTTAATAACTGTAGTTTCACAACTGCCCTTCAAGGATCACTTCCTCCTCCATGTAAAGCAGAAGCCTCTCTCTCTCTCTCTCTGTCTCTGCCTGTCTTTCTTTCTGTCTTTCTTCCTCTCTCTCCTCTCCTCTTTTACTTTCCACACCCCATCTCTTTCCTCACCCCCCTTCCTCTTCGTAACATGATCAGTGTTGCAGTGGAGGCTCTCTCTCTCTCTCTCTCCATGCTGCTGAGCTGTAGCTTCCAACATGGTGGTGGTGATGTGGTTGAGCTTGTAGCACATGACAGGAAGCAGTGCAGTGTGCTGCTGCTGCTCTGGGCTGCTGGGCATGGGGCCCATGCATGCAGCCAGCAGCACATGGCTGGATGTAATACGTTGAACAGACCTATGATGTGTCTCTGACGCGTTGGTTGGTTGTTGGTAGTGAGGTGGCAGAGCATTACATGAGAGGGCAGCTACATATTGGCGATTTGTTGAGCTCCCTACTGTGATAGATCTGTTTGATGAATCAAATGCATATTCTGTACTTGTTCTTAACCAACCCATTTGTAGAATCGTTCCCGGGTCTAAATGGGTTAAGGGAGGATGGGCCGATCTGCCCATCCTCTGTCGTCACACTCGACTCATGTCACCCTCACTCAGCCATAATCATAACGCAAGGAGTTCCTAATGCAGCTATGGCTGCCCAAATATGGAATGTGTTGTGTAACCTCAATGTGCCATCATGGCATCATCAGACACAAACCATATATGAATGGGCACAAAAGGGGCATAATAATGGTGACATCAGGGATCTCCATATATGGGCATAAAAGGGAATGACAGATACAGAGATCTTATTGAATCGGCAGTGGCGCGTAGCCGTGAGGACCGCTCACACCTTCATTTCTGAGGAATGAGAACAGCTCTAATATATACAGTAGCAGCAGTAGCAAAAAACGTAAAGAAGACTTGCTGCTTTGCTATTTTAATTCATACTAGACCTGTACGTGCCCGTCGGCCTACTTGAGAACGATGCAACTTGGGAACCTAATAATACCCGTTTTAACTGTCTGTCTGTCTGTGTCCCACATGGATGATCTCTGACTGTATCTGCCTGTGTGTGAAGAGGGCAAACTGACTGACTGTGAAAAGTGGACTGGTTAAGTAGGCTAATCAATTGTCAGGTGTGGGGTTGCCATGGCAATCAATTGGCTGCATGAGGCAGAGGCTGGAAATTGCACAGGTGAGGGGATTTAGGCTGATTAGGCCCACTGGCAGAGCCTGACCAGAGCCAGGGCACTGCACTCCCTGCGGGGGTGTGGAACGCGTGTGTCGAATATGAAGTCGGTGGCGCAAACGGTTCTCGAGTTACGTGCATTACAACCGTACACACGCAGACACACTCACACACACACACACACAGACGTGGCACATTTATAGTAGGATTTTAAATTTTACTATTTTGTATTTTCTTACATCCATTTGATTTTCTTATCCAAATTCCAAGTGTTAAGTGCATGGATTTCATCATCAACACCTGCAATGTTGCTAGCAGCTCCAGCTGGCATTGTATCTGCATGTGACAGTAAACACCTGGATATGGTGCAAGTAGACGAGAGTTTGGCAGCAGTATGCTGAATGTGCTGCAGCTAGTATAGCAGGTGAGGGAGTGAGTTTTGGAATGGAAGGACAGAGAGGGAGGGAGGGCTGAGTGGGAGTCTGCAGCCTGTCGTCTCCCTTCGGTCAGTCCGCAGTAATGTAGCCGAACAAAGCTCCTGCATGGCCTCGCACGCATGCACGCACTCACAGACGCACACCAGACACAAGCACAGTTTTTTCCTGGAGGGGGCGGGAGGCCCAGTTGTAGGTTCTCCCTTAAGCTCTTGTCCTCACTGTCCTTCATTACGAATGGTTAGTGTTGTGGGATCGAAATCCTATACCCACAGGCCCCTTTTCCACCGGTTGGGTGCTTTTTGGTTCTTAGTCTATGAGCCAGAGCTCCAAAATTGGAAAATTAATGATGAATTGAGTGTGCAAAACCCTTCCACAGTAGTAGCTTTTTACAAGTTTCTATTTTTTGCATATTTTCCTATATAATGCCTAGTAATTTGCATATTCAAATGTACAATTTCAGAAATATTTTGATACAATACAATAGGCCTACTGTAGGTGAAAATTACAAAATGTGTGATGAATATTAAAAAGCTACTCCTAAGGGTTATCATATATTAATTTACTTATATTGAGCGGCGGTGGCTATGGGGTAGAGTGGCTGGATGGGAATCACAAGTTTGCCAGTTTGAACCTGGGCTCCCCTAGAGTTGGTGTCCAAGTGTCCTTGAGCAAGACACTGAACCCCTAATTGCTCCCGATGTGCTGGTTGGTGCCTTGCATGGTTTCCGCCGCCATCTGTGTGTGAATGTGTGTGTGAATATAATGCACAATCTATGTAAAGCGCCTTGGATAAAGGCGCTATATAAATGCACCATTTACCATTAACCCTATAAACAATTTAATATAATTGTTTATAGGGTTAATTGGTATGGTTTTGCACACTCAATTCATAATTAATGTACCAATTTTGGAGCTCTGGCTCATGGCCTAAGAACCAAAAAGAACTGAACCGGTTCCCAACCGGTGGAAAGGGGGCCTCAGTGGATTCCTCTGCCCAAAGCCCGGTAGCCTCATTCATGTACACTGTAGTCCAGCCAAACCCAGCTAGCTGCACACGTTTGGCTCAGGGATTTGTCGTCATGATCTCTCCACCACTTTAGCATGAGTGAGCTTAACAGTGATTTTACAATATAAATTGTGGGTCCCAGAGATTATAAATTGGTTCCATTTGTACACTCTCAGAGTTAAATTAACAGTGATTTTACAATATAAATTGTGGGTCCCAGAGATTATAAATGCCATTAAATGGGGGTCCGCATGCTAATTAGTGTCAATGTGGGGGCCCTTGACACGAAACACTGGTTTAGCCTCACTTGTATCTTAGCCGAGCATGGGGGAGAGATTGATACAAAAAGGCCCCCTTATTTATGAAACTAGAAACAGGAAGTTAAGACAAGGCTCAAGATGATGAGCCTACGTTCGCTCGTTGCAGATGTTTCTCATTGTTCTATACTTGCTTGCATGTCGTTGCTGTCGGGCAGAAACCTCTCATCTCCAAATTGTAACGTTTTGTGTCATTTTTGGTAAATGAATGCCCTTCTTGACCATGATACTACAACGTCACAGGAAGCGCAAAGCAACATGTTTTGAGCTCGTAGATCTGACCTTTGCTGTTTTTTAAATTGAATACCGTTTAGGACTTGTGAGGTTTCCACCAAACAGAGACGACGTACAATATTTAACCACCTCGTCCTGTATCTATGGACTATTTTCCAAAGAGCCAAGGTTCAAAGGTCTGATACGAACTAAGTCAGTTATTTTTTTTCCTTTTTGGGCTATGTATAGTCCGCTTGTTGAACCTTGCCTGGTGAGAACTCTTTGAAGGCAGCTTAAGTTTGTGCTCTGTGCTGTAAAGCTCTCAGCTGCAGAGCAGAGCGCTCCCCCAGCTGTTCACACAAATCTGGGTGCATGGTTTCTCCATTTTTTTCGTCACATGCGCTCCGTCTTTGGTCATCGGAGCTGCCCCCGGTTTTGTTTTGAATCATCCCACGACTGTCATCTGAGTTTCTCTGCACGGCCGCCGGGAGGCTTGTGGTTCTCTGTGATCTTTTGTTGGGTGTGGGGATGTTGAAATCTTTCGGGCCGAGCGGAAGGTTTTGTTACCAGTGCCAAGTCAAAATGATGCTTCTAACATGGGATCAGAAGCACTGCTGTTTGTTTGTTTGTTTGTTTTTTGTTTATCTGAAACTATAGTGCAGCCGACAAATCATCTCTGTCAGTAATAAGACACACAACGCAATTAAAGACATTTGATGACTGGCTTACAGTATGTAATGAGAACATTACAGCACACCCTGTTGGCTCTGGGAGGCCTCCTGAAAGGCTCCATGGTGACACTTGATTATTAGAATGAGAAGGATGTTTTTTTCTTCTAATTGGAATCGAACCTGGCTGCCTTGCTGATCAGGGCATTTTGCACCCCTTATGGTATGCGCACTAACCACTTGGCTATTGGATCGGCATGAGCACATCATGGTTTTGAGTCTCAGGAGGTACAGATATAGAAATATACACATACACTACACTGAATACAGTATATATCGACTTTTCCAGACAGAGACAGACAGACGCACGCACGCACACAATTCAGCTCCAGGTTAATTTATCTTGTGATGAAACTAACTACAGAAGTGCATAATAATGTGTGATATTAAAATAAATGTACTGTATATAAGCTTATATAAACACAATAATAATCGTTTAGTTAACCTCATTGACTATCTAGTATGTTCAAGGGCTTCTGGAGAGACAAGCCTTTTCAGTTGCTCCTGACTTTGCAAAGTTTGCATACAGCTTGGCCATGATTAAATATGTCCAACATCCACAGTAGCATCATAATTGACTGTAGATCGCAGCTTATACAACTTATAAAAGCCATAACCAACACTACACAGTGAATATACCACACTCTATTGACATTATATTAATTTAAAATAGTCTTGCCTGGCTATTACTGTATCTATCAGACAGGTCATGCTGATATTGGTAATATACTCTATCTCGCCGTTTGGTCTGATCAAATTGCAGCCTGCTTTATAGGGGCTCTTTCAGCGAAGACTCGTTTTGTGTACTGGAACGCAACGACAAACTAAAGAGGCCATGAACAGGACAGGAGAACCGGATGCATGAACAAAATTAAGACGCACACACGCACGCACACGCGCACGCACACACACACGCCTAAGGGAATCCCCCATGTGAGAGGAACACGGGCCATACCAACCTCCACAAAACACTGCTTGTTCTCAGTTGCCATGCCAACACCATCAACCCCCCCACCTCTATCTCTCTCTCTCTCTCTCTATCACACACACACACACACACACACACACACACACGTGCCGGCCTGTTGGATTTATCTTAAACCTAAATCTCGGTCGTATGCCTGTACAACTGTGCTTGCGGGAAACGACCGATTTCTCTACTATACTGTAGCCGCCCGCGTCACAAGTTCAATCACAACAACCCATGTCTGCTGTGCCCAATCAAGACCCCCATCACAAGATTACTTGTAACCTCATTGCGTCACAGTCATAAATAAAGCTGATCATCATAAGACCCAAGAAGACACGCCTGCACTCCCTGCAGTCACTGGAACAAGAAGTCATAGTATTTTGTCTGGAATCCCTTCATCAGAGATGATGGTGACGGGCCGTTGACCCGGTTTGTGACACGGCTATGGAGATATTAATTGGGAAGGACAAGGACAAGGGTTGCGGAGAACATTCTCAACAAAAGATGATGACATTGCAGTCGCTCTACACTTCTACAGTGACATCATATTGGGTTACTTGGGAGGTCACGGCATGGGGTCAAGCCAGCCCAACTAACACCAGAATCATTTTCTCTCATAGCAAAAGCACACACGCACACACGTGTGTGCGCACACACACACACACACACACACACACACACACACACACACACACACACACACAAGGAATGCTTTATTAGCATTATAGCCTCCAAGCTGTTCATTCCAACCAACTGAGCCTAATCCCCCCATTATTATTGCAGATTTGCAGTCTTTTCCAGCCAACATCAACATGAACTTACAACTGCAGCAGTGCTCTTTAATTAATTTGTGACACTCACTCAAATCAATACACGGTCGTGAACACACACACACACACACACACACACACACACACCAATCAATCAATGTGTGAATGTGCACATACATGTAGCATGCCATGCATTAAACCCATGGGCAGACATAATTGCCCCAACGAGGCATGCTGCAGCTGTCTCTCTGTGCCCCATGTAATGGCACACAGCACAGCTCTCCTTCTCAAGCACACAAAAGGAAAAAAACCCATATCCATGTGCTTCTGTGAACAAGGTCACACCACCACACACGAAATTGTAGCCTGTGATACTGATGATGGCATTTTAAGAATTTAATTATCCCATTCCTCACTGACTGAGGGAGTCGGTTTTCTCTGCGTTTCCTCATCAAACAGGGAGGACCATTAAAACAGGATGATTTCAGGACAGGCAGCGTGGACGGTGGTACTAGTAAAACTGGCGCTTCTCAATGGAAACAGGCAGAAAACCGAAATTATTTTAACAAAAGCACATGGCAGTTTGCATAATATGACAGACACTCGAGTAGCTTTCTTGCTTGCTGTGTGTGTGTGTGTGTGTGTGTGTGTGTGTGTGTGTGTCACAGTGTGTGTGTGTGTGTGTGTGTGTGTGTGTGCGTGCGTGCGTGCGTGTGTGTCTTCCTCACCACCACCACCGAGGTCTTCACAGCCTCAGAGACGCTCTGCCGGACCTCCGCCGCCGTCCCGGGTTTGCTGAGCCTCTTTGTGAATTTTCGTACCTCGGACATGACGGCTGTCCTGTCGCTACCCGGTCCGCTAGTACCGTATATACCCTCCAAAAAAGAAGTCACCCGCTCCTCGGCTCGTTATGTATGTTTTTCCCAGTCCCGGCGTAAAGCAGCCACTATACGGGCATCATTCTCCCGGACGGAGGGAGCCGAACACAGTGAAGTGAGTGACAGCCAGATGCGGAGGACTGGAGGAAGGAAGGAGGCGGTCCACCGGTGCGGCGGGCGGCAGACAGCGGTTTGTAGCGCGGGCGCGTTCGGAAATAACGCACTGAGCGCACTGTGCAATGCAAACTAATGGGCGAGTGCGCTCCGGTGTGGTATTTCCGAACGCGCCCATAGTATGCGAGCAATGTTGCCAGGTTCTGAGATAAACAAGCCGTTTCGGTGATGGTCACCCCATGGGGTCTTTTTGTGCACTTCACAACAAGGATACAACAAAAACACAGCAAAAAAACACAATAGCAAGAAAGCACAGTAAAACATAGTACAAAAACATAGTACAAATGTGCCAACACACATGGTTATAACAGTTACCATACGTACTCAGTGGAACTTTTTTTTGAAAAATGTGGTGCTACGATTGTGCGCAGGGAGACGACAATTAACACATCTTGCCTGCCCAAAAAGTAATTCCTGGATATGCCACTGACAGATGGTGGAGGTGAACGGAACACTCCCTACCCTACCAACTGTCATTAAGACAATCCCTTGACTCCTTCAAAACCCCTCTCAAGGGGCACCTACGGACAGCTGCAATTCTAAACTGGTAAAATCCCCCTTTTTGCCAACAGTTTTTGTATTGAGTTGTGCTTGAAATATAATTCTGCAAACTGTTAATAAATACTTCAATCAATCAATCAAACCATGGTTAAAACGCAGAAAAGGAAGCCAAACGTTACTTACATTAAGCGGACATGGCAACACTACTGCTGGTGACGAGGGGAGGCGCGCCTCCTTCATTCAGATTACGTCCCATGGCTCAAGGGGCGACCCGGACCGCGCTGTGCTGTAATTGGCCACTTGGTTGTCAGGCAACGGATGACACGGGACAATCTTTGTATTTAATCTAGACACCTTTGACGCATTATGAGTACATTTGCAATGGATTTGCATTTTGCACATCCTATGGATTGCACCACAGTATACAAATATTGGTGGAATAAATAAATACAGTATTGGCGCCACTGTGCCAGCCTAGCTTTAATAGCAGGAGATAATGGTAAACTCTGGCAACCTTTGTTTGTAGTAGTAGGTTAATACAATGATCTTAAATTAAGATCATTGTATTAACCTACTACTACAAACAAAGGTCTGGCAACCTTTGCTTGTAGTAGTAGGTTAATACAATGATCTTCCACGATACGATATCATATTTTTATTTCTGTATTGTTGTATTTTGTTTCTTGGAGGGCTGGGCAGCAGAGCGGTTGCCTCGCAACCATGTTAACCAACCAGAGAGCGACAATCTTCTCAGCCAGGCAATGGAGTGAGACTGCTCAGCTGGGTACCTTTGGTAGTGGTACCTAATATTTCATTCATAAGTCTGTTATTATGCTCTTTCGATGTGGACAGACAATCTAAGTTAAAACCGTCTGTGCAAGAGTTAGAGTACCATGTGTCCCTCTGATAAATTTAAAATAATTCCAAGCAAACTGACCACAATTCAGCATGGGCTTCTGTGTCTCATTTCGGGATGAGAGTAGAGGGCCTGGGGCTGGGGCCACCTTGTGGAAAGTTGTGTAAAATGCAGTTTTTCAATTGTTCAATCCAAGAACTGTCATTACCTAAAAATAAGAGACATGCGAAATGCATATTATATGGTGGCACCATAAAAATAATTCTGTCCATGGCCTTATTCAGCCCAAGGAGTGTATTTCATGCAAAACGAATGCTTGCAATGGATTCAGAATAATGAAAACCCCCTAGTTTGTCACGTCACATGCTATTTTAAAGCAGAATGAAATTTAGATTTTGCCTTAATATAGGCTGTTAATGGTGGCAATATGTATTTGGCCTCTGTGGAGACCCCGAAGGTCGCCGGCTCGGGCTCCCCTAGCTAAATCATCGGAGCATGCCCTGGGCTACATCTGTGCAAAATGTGGCTGTTTTAGACTAATTAGCGCAATCAGAAAAATGCACACAAAGTGCACAAAGACCTGCACTTGCAATACAAACTTTATTTAGGCAACGTTTCGGTCAAAGTCTGGCTAGCGCCCCTCAAAAATATAAAAAGGAAAAAGCTATGAGATAAAATGTTAGCTTTCACCACAAATCAAACTAAGATATCAAGGTCCAAATAAAAGGGCTTTCTGCCAATAATAATTGTCAAGAACACATCATGAGAATGTGAAACGGTCTGCACGACAAGGAGTAGTTAACGTTCTTGCCTCAGCTGTGATCTTCTCTAGCCAGTGTGCCAATTTATACTCGCCGGCAAGAACCGATCTTTAAGCTAAAAATTATTTCTCGCATTATACAGAATGCGGTCATCTTTTTTTTCTCCACTTAATTTATTGATAAAATGACAAGAAAAAAAGACAATACAAAAAAACAAAGCAAGAGACGAAAAGAAAAACAAAAGAAAAGAGGCTGCATTTTTCATATTACAGGATACATTAATTGAAGAATGCATTCATCTTCAGGCTAATTCTCTCAAAGCCCAATTCTTCGTATCAATCTCCCTCCGCAGTCTGCTGTACTCGTCGGCCAGGATCTCAAAGTCCTTGCCGAGGATCTCAAAGGACTTCAGCTTGTTCTCCACGGAGTGTTTTTGTTCCCGACAGGTTTTCCGCTCCGACTCCAGCTTATCCCTGCAAATGGGGTCGAACAAGACAGAAAAATGCAATAGATTTACAGCCATCGGGGTGAGCAGGGATATAGTTGACTAAGACAGTGGCCCTAAAAGAGACATGACACTGTGAAACGAAGTTCATGATCCAACATTTTAGATGGGAAATTGTGTGCAAATGTATGAAATAGGGCTGCAAATATAGCACTCTTAGGGTACAGAACAAATATTTAAGAGGCTATAACAAGTATAAGGGCCGATTCATACTCCTATTTTACCGCTGTTTCGGCGCTGTAGTGACGAAATGATTTCGGCTCGTCAGAAATTTTCAGTAGCACCGAAGAGCCGACTTTAGGACGGTACCCGCCCCCCGAACCTCAAATGACGTCACATTGTAGGCTCTACAGAGCCGAACCGACTTTTATTCGGCTCTAAAATAGGAGTATGAATCGGCCCCAAGTCAGAAGTTGGCACTTGCCTGATTTTTCTATGGGCAGATATGTTATCAGCCTTGTATGTATCCAACTCAATCTCCACCATCTCAGTCCTGTTGAGGAGAAATAATTTTGACATGCACGATTTATTGTATTCTCTTCTGCACTTACACCCTATATACACTTTGTTGTAATGTACGTCAACAGCAATAGCACAACAAATAGCCAGCAGTGTTAATTTGTTTTTCACCTGTTATATGAAGAGAATAGAGACGCTATAGGGTTCATGTGGTTAAAAGAAAAAGCAATACTGAATTATACAGTTTCACTGATTTGCACATAAAAGCACAATATTAATGTTGCCTTCAAGATGGTCTCCACAGAAAATTGACATGACTTCTATACACTCATGTAGCCTGGGAAACATTCCTTTTCAGGTTTATGATCCGGTCGGGAGCGCATGGTAATTTATTTACGTCATGTTGTTGTAGTCACTGATTTGCAGTAATCAGGCAGGAATAACAAGCCGGAATCAGAAGTACAGAATATAATTCCTGCAATCATCATTTTAGGGACTACCCAATAAAATCCTTGATACTGCATAGTTTTGCTGATTATTAAAATATAAATGATCGTGGGGAATTATTTGGGGTAAGTTCTTATTATGGTTGTGATTTCCTGTCTGATGACTACTAATCAGTGACTACAACATGACGTAAATTACCATCCGCTCCAGACTGGTTCACACAGCGATTTAGTAACTTTTCTCCGAGGTGGAAAGCCTGGTGACGCAAGGTTAACACTCATGAAGTTCAAGAGTTGACAAGTGTGAGCAGGACAGAACAGCAGCACATCAGTGAGTCAAACAAAACAAAACAAAACATGAGAAGTCTCTACCTGACTTTTTGCATGACTAATTCGCATTTGCCCTCAAAGTAGTCCAATTTCTTCTTGTCCACGTCTGACTGGACATTCAGCCTGTGGTCAAAAATGAAAGACTGCAGAAGTTGGACGCACCTCATCAGCTCCTGTGCAGAGAATTAAGGGCAAACCATCAGGGACAATTAAGTTACTTTACATGAGAGTAGAACTAGTGGTGCAAACTGCCAATTGTTTAGGAATTTCATTAATTGAAATTTGAAACAAATCCTGAATTTCCATCAGGATCAATACAGGTTTAGCCATCTATAAACATCAAAAAGCTAAATATAGCTTATGATACACACAGAATAAAAAATGGATGTTATATTCCTTAATCTTAAAGGTGTTTGCTCTTGCCATAGTCCTGTTACCCTATATAGTCATAAGAACTGAAATAAACCCGTACAGTGAGGTAGAGGTGGGTCTGACGTTGCAGCAGAACAGCGTTCTCCCAGTACCGCTCCTTCACACTCGCAGCCCTTTTTCTCTCGTTGTCCAGCAGTCCTGACAGGTGAGACAGCTTGACGTTCTTCAGCCCCTCGCTGGCCTTCTCTGTCAGGAGATTTAAAAGTGGTACATGCGCTGGTCAGCAACACTTCCCGAAGCATTCATTAAAAATGAGTTTGTTTTTGTTGCCTTTAAGCCTTTTTTGATAGAAGTGAAGATTGACAGAAAAGAGGGAGAGAGAGAAGGGGAGAGACATGCAGCAAAGGTATATTTTTGCTGTAAAACAAATCAGGTCAACAACAATATCGGGGCAAAGAAGAGTTTGTCTACCCCATTCAGGCTGGTAGAAGGACAGGAGGCTGAAACACTTCTCCCTGAGATGTTTCTCCAGCTCTCCGGGTAGACTCTGTTTCATCTTTTGCACATCCTAGTGGAGAGAACACAGGCCCACGCATCACATAACGGCAGGTTTGAAAGTAAGCAGTAAAAAAACGATCTATACACAAGCCACATCAAGTAATAATAATAATAAAACTATTTGTATAGCACCTTTCATGACATGAAATGCAGCTCAAAGATCTTTATAGAGCAATAGAGGAAATTAAAACAATATTACAATAATAGCAGTAATGCAATACAGTGAGTGACATGAATAACAACAAAAGTTTTAAAAGCTCAAAAGCAAGAGTATAGATGTATTGAGCTTTGCTTCAAAAATGTCTACAGAGGCTGCCTGTCGAAGGGCCGTTGGCCCGTAGAATCAGAAAGCTGCTTCACCGTGTTTTTAGTTGCCATTGTTAGGCACATCGAGCAGGCCAGCAGTGGTGGACCTGAGGGGGGGCGGTTTGGGACATTCTAGACAGGCAGGTAGGTAGGAAGGTGCAAGGCAATTGAGAGCCAAGTAAAATTAATAAAAGATCAATCCTAAAAACAACCCGGAGCCAATGTAGTGACGCTAAAACTGGAGTAATATGTTCTCTCAAGTAAGCATGCAAGTGTATTATTTAAATGACAGACCTTCTCTGGGGGCATGAGGTCCAGCACCTGCTGTGGATTCAGACCCAGTATGGAGGGCTGGTCTTGACTGGTAGTGGTGCTTGGATCCAGCTGTTTGGAACACTGTGCCACCAGCAGACACCGCTCCATTGTCTCATTGAACTACACAGACGGACACAACCACAGCAAGGCCTTGCTCAGTTATTACATAATTGCAATTATTAGTGATCCAATAGAGATCTACATACATACGTATGCTACTGTCAAATTACTGTGTATATTTCAGGTGATTCCTAGTACTGTAGATACTGTACAAGTGCCACAGGAAATCTGAGAATGTCTGAAGCTTATATTTTAAGTTGAATTGATTAAAAAAAAAGTAAAGTGGATTGAATCAGATAAATGCTTATATGCATATTCTTATATAATATTCTTTTCATAGAGTTGCTACGAACTACGAAGCAGGGATTGTTTGGGGGACACTAGCCGTGGTCTTGAACTTGTGGACTGCACCAGCAAGCTACAGGCTGATTCCACTACCATGTTCTGATCATGGGGTACGGCATCCTTCTGTCTCCTGATATGATGGTCCTGGGTCATTTCCCGCAGCTGACCGTGGAGGCTCTCTGCGTGCAACCAGCGGCGCTTCTGGCACTGCAGCTTTTGCTCTGCCTGGATGGATTACATGGACAATGACACAAAGTTACACAGACTCAACCACCAGCACAGTCATGCATGCAGAAAGACATCACCACAGGCACACTTCATCTTGCATTTAAATTAGAACCTGAATTAATGTTGAATTAATGTAACAAGCATAGAAGCCATGGATAACTAACTGCATTGCACGACAAGAATAAAGAATCATTGTACTCTTTTGTCTGTCATCTTTGGGAAAAGGCCTCTGCCTCAGCCAATTGATTGCCATGGCAACCCCACACCTGCCAATTGATTACTTAACCAGTCCACTTTTCACAGTCGGTTTGTAATCTTCAGAGACAGGCAAACAGATACAGAGATATCCATGTGGGACACAGACAGACAGTTAAAATGGGTGCTATGACAACAGGTATTGCACACTACAGAGATCTCCATATACCGTATGGGCACAGAAGGGACACCGACAGATAGTTAAAACGCGTGCTATGACAACGGGTGGTAGTAGGTTCCCAACTAGTTGCATCGTTCCCAAGTAGGCCGGCCGGTGGCCGACAGGCACGTACAGGTCTACATGCTTCACTCCAAATGACTCGATCTGTGATCGGCAATTTATTTATCTGGAGAAACCGATCTTTTACACAATCGGTGATCAGTCCCAAAATACCTTCTCCAGTGTGGTCTTGGTGCCGACGGTCAGCCCAGTGCTGTCCACATGCTGCGACATGGTGGCCAGCAGCCGGCAGAACTGTGGGTTCTGAGTCAGATCCTCCTCGGCCACATCGCACAGAGGGAAGAAGGACAGGACTGGACGGAAACAGACACAACACATTGAACTCACCAAGGTAAGTGTAGCAGTGGCTCAGAGGGCTGTATTTTGCGTGTCTTAAGTACCAGGTCTTATTACCTAACTTGAGTAAACTAAAGACCTGGAGGCGTGATCAATGCTCTTTAGTCACTCAGAATAGCCAAATGGCATTGATCACACAGGTCTTTAGTTTACTCAAGTTAAGTAATAAGACCTGGCACTTAAGACACGCAAAATACAGCACAGAGCCTCAAAAGTCTAATATCTCCCCCAGTCCAGAGGGATATCCCTTTGGTCTGGTGGTTAAGATGTTAGACTTTCATGCGGGAGGCCAGAGTTTGAATCCCAGGAGTTACATAAGCAGGTTGTGTTAAATACATTTGTTTTAAACTTTTAATGCGGTTCAATCAAGGCACAATGCAGCATACAAGCAGAACCCAATGCTACTGAAGTTTCTGACATTTTTTAGACCTACATAAAGCAAATATCCAAATTTCAGAAAAGCTTTATGGAGGGTTCCGAGAGGGGCTAAATGCGGCAATGGTCAATTAGTCCACTATTAATTAAATTCCAATTCAAAGGGCTTTGTTGGCATGAGAAAACATACGTTTACATTGCCAAAGCAAAAAGTGGAACAATACAATCAAAAGTATGTATAAATGTATGTGAAAATCAGAATATCCAATAAATCAATTTACCGGTGTATATATACCAAGATCACTAGCTCTATACTATATGTTCTGACACTATATGCTCGATGCAGAATACGTGCAGGAATACACACAATGATAATTAGGGTGGTTGTGTTCCATTTGATATCATATCCTTCTCCTATCCATGGTTATTGGTTATGACTTATATGAGCCCTATGTTTCAGGGATACTCCTCTCACAGCAGCCCACGAATCTAGCTGGTGTCTGGACCCTTTGCTCTGGTCCATAGCCCTAATGCCCAGTGCTATACTGGGTATGTAACTCGGTATCCGGAGAACTCGCCAGTTTACAAACTCGCCGCAACGAAAATTCTTCATCAATGTCTTCATCGTTATGCCAACAGGCTGACTTCATCAGGGTTCCTTGACATGAAAAGGTTTGGGAGCCACTGAGTTTATAGTTACCTTGTTGATGCAAGTTGTCTCCTTCAAGGCCTGCTGCCATCGTCGACTATGAATTATTATTATTTCCAATAATGACAGAGCTGGACTGTTAGTAAGTTAGTTGGTCAGTAAGTTGGTATCAGTATTTCATGAAAAACATTAATACTATAGTTGTCTTTGTTTCTATCTCGGTTTCAATCCCTTTCAAACAAAACGCAATGGACCTCCTCCGACCGATACGATCAATAAGGAATGATGGACCTAAGTGATGGACGTAAACAACAAGTTACTTCCTGATTTAAAGGCGCGCGCCTATCCAAAAAGTATTCTTATTGGCTGAGTGACTAACCTCGCGTCCCCAGGCTTTCCATTGGCTTACTTACTGGCTCTTTTTATTTCAATGGCTCTGACGGCCTCCAGTGGTCATACAGCGGTAGTTACACCAGGCCATATGTTTCTGTCATTATTTTGTTTTATTTCACATTATATTGGGAAAGGTAATTTGGAATTGCGTCACGTCCGGTGCCATGTCCTTATTTGGTGTTGAACCAGCGATGGCTCACAACATTGTTTGTCAAGCCTCCGTGTAGACGGAAGGACATGAATTGTTTGAGAGAAGCGTGTCATTAACCAAGGTTTGTTTGTTTCTGAACCAATGTTTTACGTTCTTTGTCAACATTTAAGGTGTATGTTTGATTTGTATATGAGTTTAATTGATGCGATTTGTTTTTGTTACAGTTTGACGTTTGTTGTTGTTCATATGGGTTTCCTGTCATTCCATTCCCTTCATTCCCCTTATGCAGCCAGTGAGGTAAATCCATGTGTTCATGTATGCATTATATTGTCATGTTCGTTATGCTTAAGTTTGTTCATGTACTGATCGTTGTTTATTCATTGTGTGTTCATCAGTTTTGACGTTGGTCTATTGAGAGAGTGAGAGCTCAATAAAATCATCAGTAAACAGAAACGACTGACTCGTTCATGGAGGGAGTGACACTAGCTGTCTAAACAAAAAGGTAATAAAAATGTTGACATATTATTGCTTATAGCAGCTTTAAGTAAAAGTATTCATACATCAGAGCCGAAGAGTTCTGATGATCCTGTGGCCTGTTACAGCTTCTCCTTGTTTTAGGTGTTGTTCAGTAGTGTTGTCTTCATGTGTGTTTATGTTTGTACATCTGTTATTTTAGGCCAAATCTTGTTTTTCGTCATTGTCTTTGCAGAGGCTGCACTGTACCATAATCTGCACGGGACTGGAAAGGTGAATTAAAAACCCTAAAAGGGCATTCTTGGACTCTTCTGTCTTTTTGGAGCCTTGGCCGGTCGGCCAACCTCACAGTTACTGTGAAATGTAAGGTATTTAAACCAAATGTGTTGGAAAAAGTAACCGTTCAGTTGTGTTGACAGGCCGACCACCCCATCCCGGCTGCTAAGATGTCCATGTGAAGGTCACCAGCGTTCTGAGTGGCCTCCAGGCCCGACCACCCCATCATGGCTGCTAAGATGTCCATCTGGACATTATGAGTGTTTGTATAGAGAGAAGCATTGCTGAAGAGCTTTGCATATCAGTCGTTTCTTGCTGCTGCCAAATATATGATATCTGTGATATCTGTAGTGTTTGGTACATGGCCGCTTATGAGATGTAGATATAAGTACACCTGACTGGTGGAAATAGCCTTGTGATACATACTGGGTGTGCTTTTTGGTCGTTCACAAAACAAACAAGTAAACAAAATGCCACAAAATCACACAAATCAAGGGATGTCCGACAGTCTGTGTTGGATATTGTCCAACTCCTAATTTCCGATATCAACAGATGTGTATATATGCAGGCTTTTTCCAGTGGTGGAAAAATAACTAAAACTTTTTTCTTAAATAAAAGTAGGCTATAAATACTGCAATATAGAAATATACTCCGTTACAAGTAAATTCAACATGTAGGCCTACCCGAGTAAAAGTACAAAGGTTTTGGTATAAAAATGTACTTAAAGTACAAAAAGTAAAAGTGCTCATTATGTAAAATGTCTCATTTCAAGTTTTCAAATGTAAAAAGAAATATTTGAAAATGGCAGATCTACAAGCTCACGTGTCTCATTGTGAGCTTGTAGATGTTTTTAATGTAAAAAAAATAAACTATATTTTTTTAATGCCTTTATCGGCCGACATTCCTAACAAAAACATATCTCAAATGTGTCAATACATTTCAAAGAATGTCACAAAAGCCACAAGTGCCACTAAAACTTCACTAATAAATAAATAAAACATCCACAAGTAAATGCCACAGTTTGACAAACATGCCAAAAAAATGAAGAAATTACAAATAAGTTTCATAAACCTCTTCTGCCGTATGTCCATAGAACTTCAGCTCTGTTGCAGCAAGCCAGTCCAGTGTGTCATTGTCTAGGTCACCTAAGCCATGATCACCATTCGGTGGCCGGTATTTGGGGCTGATGGTTATTGCGTTCCACAGTCTGTAGTGGATCCTCGCATTCACAGTGGGCACTGTCCGAGATGTCACTTCTGCTTTGAGGGTTGTCCACTCCTTGCAGGGGCGGTGCTGGCAAAGAACATATTTGGGGTCCTCAATGTATTCCACTGGTCCCTCTGTCTTGCCTTCACCCAGGATGCCTTGGAGGTGTCAGCTGGTGTTGTGTGGAGCATTTCCTGGGCCTGTGTGGCAAAGGGGCACCGTGACTTTATGCGCGCGCGCGTGTGTGTGTGTGTTGTGGCAAAGGGCACCGTGACTTGATGCACGTGTGCTGTGGTGTCTCTGACGACCTTGTGGAGGAGGTGGCTGGGATTCACTCAGCTGTGCCTTCCCGGTGAGGGCTAGCGTGGCTGCTTCTCGTCTGATCTCTGTTGGAGTGATTCCAGCGAGGGCAGGCAGTTGTTTGTTTTGGGGTGGCCCATCCGGTGTTGAGGGCTGCATCCAGCTTCTTGACGTGAGGGCTACGGCTCCAGACTGGGGCACAGTACTGTATGCAGACAAGTATGTCTGCATAGCCATACTTGATGTTGTTGCAGGGAGGTCGTGGATTTGTAGATGTTGAACAGCATCATTCAGTGCCAGCACTGACCCCCTATGGGACGCCATTCTTGAGCTTTCTCACCCTGCTGCCTCGGTCGTTACTGGTGTGGAACCGAAAAGCTTCACAAACATGCCAAAAAATGATTTCTATTTTTTAAACCTTAACTAGTTTATTTTCTAATTTGTTTTTACTTCTGTTTTGTGAAGCAACTTTGGGTACCTTGAAAAGTGCTATATAAATTGTATGTATTATTAAAAATAAATAAAAGTGGACAGACACAGAAATTGTCGCCACACAGACATCACAAATTCCTATTGGCGGCAGCAACAAGTGAGTGATGTGCAAAGCTCTTCAGCCATTCATAGACTATAACGTCTAATGTCTTCCTTCCAGATGCTGCGATCGAGGCTCAACCGGCGCCCATACAGGTGGATATCTGCAGTTCTCGCTGTCCATGGAATGGTATGGTCAGCTTCTGTTTTAAATGTTCTCTATACATTTTGTGTATGATGTGAAAGTACACAATGTCTCTTGGTCACTTTAATTAATCTTTTGTTCTTTCTTTGTCAGGGTGGATGCGTCGTGGAAGGACAGAGATCCGTTCCAAAGCTTCCCTCCCGGGGGTTTCCTCTGCGAACTTCTGATGAGCTGTGAGTAGGAATATTTATTTGTTTCTGAGGATGGATATCTGCTTTTGTACTGTGATGGCACGAAGTATAGCATGGCAGTATGATGCCTCTTAGTGGCACTGGTTGAATGTCTGTCAGCTCTCCAAGCTAATCAAAGTCTTAATGACACTTTTGAACCACTTCAACCCCAGCATCCCTATTCTGGGGGGAGCGTTCAGCAAAAATAGATCTACAAGCTCACACCGCGTTGCAACATGTTTGTTGTAGATCTGCTATTTTTGGCAAATCAATCTGTGTAGAGTGAAATCGGAGCATATACCAAATGCTCTCTTTAAAGGTCTGTTTTATCAAATATATATATATAGAGGGTTTAAGTGGTTCTGAATTTTCAGCTCAACAAAAGCTGAAAAATATTGTCTTTACATGTCTTTCTTTCTTAGGCCGGAGATCTGGTTAGATGCCGGAGGACTTCGGACCTGGGCCTGCCAGGTGAGGAACCGCACAGTAAGAACTCTATAGTAAAAAAAGATCCTACTCAGTCTGCTTCTCATAGGAGGACTGTGCTGTTCTTTTTAAACAATATTTATTTACAAAAATGTTTAGATTTTTATTATAGTGAGAACGATGGCTTCCATTTTTGCATTGCAACTTTTCAGGACTAGAAAGCCTGCCGTTTCTAATAGCTTGGAATCCTTATCGATGATGTCACTGGTGGACGGGTTTCTGAACTGCCCACAGTCCTATGAGACACCAAAAAAATGGTAGCCATTATTAGTGAGGACTAGTATAATGAAGATAGGTTGTGAAGTGGTCCTTTAAACGTTGATTACTGCAAGTGATATGTTTAGCTTCTGTTTTAAAATGTCTCTATAAATAAAAGTTTGATGTAGGACTAGGCTATATAAATAATATATATCTGGCTCTTGGTCACTCTAATCAATCTTTATTTCTTTGTTAGGATGGAGATCGTGGGAGACGTCGCTGGAACGCCACTGCTGGACAGGGTACACACACACGCCACAGCTGTGAGTAGGAATAGTTCTTTCTTGTTTCTGAGGATGGATAACTGCTTTTGTACTGTTATGGCACGAAGAATGGCATCATCTAATTTAACATTTGTGGAGTTGGTCACCTGACCAAAAGCGGTTGACAGAAACTGGTCGACATGTTCTGTTGCCCCAACAGCGGCAGAAACAAGGCCACAACCACGCTATTTACACACACTACAACTCGCTTACAATTCGCAAACCTGGCAACACTTCTCTGTGTTCTCATAGGCCCACCAGGCCCGCCCCCACAGCTACTTTTCAGTCTCACAATCGGCCATCTTGCTTTTTACTTCGATGCGCGAGTGGACATTTAATGCAAATACATTAATTATAGCTCCAGCAAGCAAACACAAACACCTCAACTCCATCTCATTGTGAATAAGAATTCCGAGGGGAAAAATATTTTTTGGAACGCCACTTTCACCCAGTATGAAGCTAAATGTGGAAGCCGTGTGTGTCACACCAACACTGGTGACCCAGAGAATCCTGTGCCGATTCTCAGGCATCTGGCCTGAGGCACTGCCTGCGAGTTGGCTCTGCGTGCGCTTTTTCCAACTCTCACTGATTTATCCAGCTCACACGTCAATCACAGTCAGCAGCTCTCAGCCTGCACACACACGCACGTCTGTCTTGCGCACACGCACACACACACACACATACACACACACACACACACACACACACACAGAGACACACAGGAATAGGCATGCAGGCTAAGGCGAGTGGCAATTTAATGCAAATAAATTATTTATAGGTCCAGCAAGCAAATCATGATGGTCTGTAGGTCACAATCACATTCCGATTTGAGGGGTTGTGTTTTGTATGACATTTTGGCCAGTAGTTTTATATCTATCTCAGCTTTTGCCTGATAGCACACATGCTAACAGTGCTGACCACAACGTTAGCAGCATTTGATGACAGCTTGCCATAGCAACGTACAGTGTGCGCAGACCTAACGTGAGCTTCTGGGACAGAAACTTGCGTTTTCATGACAGCAGCAGCTGCTGCACCCTGTGATAGATACTGTGCTAAAGATGCTAAAGCAACACAAAACAACATCCACACGCAAACCAAACCAAAACAACCCAGGGACCAGGGTTGCCACATATCGTGGATGTGAGAGTGAAACAAGCAACCAGGTCTATAAAAATGTTAATAGGCCAGTTCAAAGTAGGTAAATCAGAAATGGTCCGGAAATTAGTCTTAAAATAATCAATTATAGTGTTGACTGTCACACTTTGTTGTCTAATGTTGTTTCAGAGCAGTGGAACTCAAACATTTCCATGTCAAGGACTACCAATAGATAAACAAGTCCAAAGTAGCTTATAATGATCAGACTTGGCAACACTGTCTCTAGGTTGAACGTTCGCCTTTACAAGCTCACACATATGAAATATGTTTTTTTGAATCTTCAAACTGAGACATATTTGATGATAATACTGTTAGCACAGTCATCATACTCCAAGAGCATACAAATGGAACCAAATGGACCCTGATTTTCCCAGAGAGCAAATGGTATCAAATGGGGGTCTGTGGCCTAATGCATTTCAAACTGGGGCTTCTTGGTATTATATTCTCTGCATATCTTATCAACTTGGGGTGAATATTTCACCACAATACTTTACTGAATATTTCACAAGAATATAACACAAGAGTCAAATGTACGGTCAAATGTAATCACAATATAGGCTACAGATGTAAATATTTATGACACAGTAAAATGTCGAAAATTAGTGCTATCCCCCCCCCACACACACACACACACACGACAGGCAAGGCTGTTGTTTGCATCGTTAGCAGGCAGCAGCTACCTTGCCACTGCTCTCTGTGACTGTAGTTGTTTCACCATGTTTGCGTATTTATGAGAAATAAAAAACACTTTCTGTTATTATAATAATTTATAACCCATCCGTTACTACATGTGCAGGGCACACTACTGAGTTTAAAAACACAGCTGAAACATGAAGTGGAGTCTGTCAACTCGCAATTTCCTTCTTCCCATATTGTGCTGCAATGTAACTAGGATTCGCCGGCCGAAGGCCGGCGAAATTCTAGTTTACTACAGTCATCCAAATGTTTTAAATATTTTATGATAAATCTAAATGACTCTGCACAATAGTTTGAGAGTCAATATCTCATCTGCTTTTAGAAGCACTTGAATAAAAAATGACAAAAGATGTTGAGGACTGTACATGTGTTGATGCCTCCTAGTGGCACTGTGGTTGAATGTCTGTCAGCCTTCCAAGCTAATCAAAGTCTTAAAACCCCAGCATCCCTATTCTGGGGGGAGCGTTCAGCAAAAAATAGCAGATCTACAAGCTCACACCGCGTTGCAACGTGTTGTGAGCTTGTAGAGCTAATGCTTTCTTCTTTCTCTCTCAGGATGGAAATGGCAGACGCAGCTGAAGCCTCTAGAGATCTGCAGGTCTGTCCATGGATGGATGGGAGGACGGAGATCTGGGTAGACGTCGCTGGAACGCCACTGCTGGACAGGGTACACGCACACACACACGCACACGCACACACAGAGCAAAGCTAATTTGGTGTGTTTTTTTTCTTTTCTTTCTTTGTTAGAATGGAGATCTCGATAGACGAGCTGATGTTCCCGGACAGAGATCCGTTCCAAAGCTCCCCCCCCCCCCCCCCCCGGGGGCTTCCTCAGAGGACTCTGATGAGCTGTGAGTAGGAATAGTTATGGCTTGTTTCTGAGGATGGATAACTGCTTTTGTACTGTTATGGCACGAAGAATGGCATCATTTACTACAGTCATCCAAATGTTTTAAATATTTTATGATAAATCTAAATGACTCTGCACAATAGTTTGAGAGTCAATATATCATCTGCTTTTAGAAGCACTTGAATAAAAAATGACAAAAGATGTTGAGGACTGTACATGTGTTGATGCCGCCTAGTGGCACTGTGGTTGAATGTCTGTCAGCCTTCCAAGCTAATCAAAGTCTTAATGACACTACCACTTCAACCCCAGCATCCCTATTCTGAGGGAGCGTTCAGCAAAAATAGCAGATCTACAAGCTCACACCGCGTTGCAACGTGTTGTGAGCTTGTAGAGCTAATGCTTTCTTCTTTCTCTCTCAGGATGGAAATGGCAGACGCAGCTGGAGCCTCTAGAGATCTGCAGGTCTGTCCATGGATGGATGGGAGGACGGAGATCTGGGTAGACGCTGGAGGACTTCGGACCTGGGCCTGGATGGATGGGAGGACAGAGGACGGAGATCTGGGTAGACGCTGGAGGACTTCGGACCTGGGCCTGGATGGATGGGAGGACAGAGGACGGAGATCTGGGTAGACGCTGGAGGACTTCCGACCTGGGCCTGGATGGATGGGAGGACAGAGGACGGAGATCTGTGTAGACGCTGGAGGACTTCGGACCTGGGCCTGGATGGATGGGAGGACAGAGGACGGAGATCTGGGTAGACGCTGGAGGACTTCGGAGAGGAACTCAACATATACGAACCGCTTCGGTGAGGAACTTGACCGTACGAACCGCTTTAGGGTTGGGGCTTTTTTATAGGCTTTATAGTAAAAAGCCAATAATCGTCCGTTGCCGATAATCGGTCAATCCCTATTCTTAAACGTTACTGTAAGTGCATGTGTATGTTGTGACAGGACACACACCCACACACACACACACACACAGCAAAGCTAATTTGGGGTGCATGTGTGTCTGTCTGTCTGTCTTTCGTTCTTTGTTAGAATGGAGATCTCAGCCGATGCCCGAGATCCGAAGCATTCCCTGGGTGTTTCCGCTGAGGACTTCTGGGTCGCTGGGAGGCTCGGATGGAGCTGGAAGGTTCGGTAGACATCACTGGAACCCGTTTAGGCCTGTCGGAATTTTAGGTTTTATAATGGCCGATTTAATTGTTTCTCAAATAAATTACTAGTAACAATTTAATTGCGTCATAACATAGCATTCTAAATAAAACTTTGGCTTTTGTAGGCTTTGTAAACAAAAAGCTGCACATGGCATAATTCAACAACTTTATACACTAAAAGAGAAGAAAATTACAAAGTGACACGTTTAGAGCTTGTAGATCGGTTGCTTCCATTATTTCTTTAAAATGTTTGACAATATATGAACATTTTCAACATGGAGACGATTATGACTAATCTCTAAAAAAGTATCTCAAATACTTGGCGATTAGGTAATTGTGACAGGCCTAAATCCTTCTAGTTGTGTTTTTTATATCATGTTCTGTAATCAGTTAGGGTTGACTATAGACTTTTTTTAGGAACAAGATCATCATGCCGGTGAAGAGCACGTTTCTAGCCGATGGAGCAACTATTTCTGATCACCTTTGGAGTTACATCACAGCAAGGTAACTATACAACACACGCACACACACTATGATCATGACATGACATCAGCTTGTGACTGCAACTTGTTCCTGTTCGCAGATGACTCGGCACTGCTAGTCTCGGACAGGAACAAACTGCAGGTTGAAAAGGCCCTCAGCTCTGAACTCGGTAGAATCTGCACCTGGCTCGCTGATAACAAACTATCTTTACACCTGGGAAAAACTGAATCCATTCTCTTTGGATCTAATAGTAATCTCAGCAAGGCAAATGGCTTCTTGGTTAGAGTTGGTGACAACATTATCACACGTAAAAATGAAATTACCTACCTAGGTTCCATCCTGGAGGCTAATCTTTCCGGTGATAAAATGGCCACCAACGTAATCAAAAAAGTCAACCAAAGAACAAGATTCCTTTACAGGATCTCCTCACTGGTCAACAAAAACACCTTAAAGACCTTAACAGGAGCCCTCGTACAAGGTTTCTTTGACTATATGCATGCACCTCCTGGTACCACAGCACCTCAAAGGCCCTTAAAACTAGCCTCCAGACCTCCCAAAACAAACTGGTCAGGCTCCTACTTGGCCTCACCCCCCGAACCTACCTCACTCCTGCCCACTTTGACAGGCTGGAATGGCTTAGGGTCGACGACAGAGTACAGCATCTTGCAATGGGTCTGGTCCACAAGATTCGATACACCACCAAGATACCCATGTACCTGTCTAGATACTTCCTTTATGTTAACGAAGTCCACACCCACAACACCAGAGGGAGTGCAACGAACCATGTACAACCCAGATTCGGCACAAACAAGGGACTAAATTATTTTCACTCCTATGCCACCAAAATGTGGAACGCCCTACCAACAGTCATTAAGACATGTGAATCCCTTGACTCCCTTTTTCCCCTCACTGTATACGTTTATTTTCCCTTTTTACCTCCTTTATGATGAATTCCTGTTCTGTTCTTTGACTATATAGAAGTGTCTTATTTGTACGTCTCTAAATGTTTTGAAGAATTGAACATGGTGGACCCTCTTGTAAACAAGTGTAATGCTTAATTGGGTCGTCCACTTGCAGTTAACAGTCTTTGTATTGAGTTTGTGCTTGACATGTACTGTAATTCTGCAAACTGTTAATAAATATTTCAATCAATATTGTTTTATGAACAAAGTAGTAATGAGCATTTCTTTCTTTTCTTTAGGACGTTGCTGGTCTCCTGTGTGGCTCCATCTGGAGGTCACCAGGGTTCTGAGTCACTCAGATCCTGACTGGTAGTGGTGATATGTAGATGTGATCAATCAGGGCTCTAAACAATAAAATAATAAACAAATATAAATAACTAGATAATAATATAAATAAATGGATAAAACGAACGATAAAAAAATAGATTATAGTAAAATAAAAGTAAATTAAAATAGTAAAATAAAAGTAAATTAAAATTAGTAATACATAAAATAAAATTAGTAATAGCATAGTAATGGATAAAATAAATATAATTAGTAATGGACAATAATACATAAAATAAATTAAATTATCAATATAGAAATGCATAAAATTTGTAATAACAGTAATACATAAAATAAATAAATGCATAAAAATAAAATGAGTAATAACAGTAATACATAAAACAAATACAATTTGTAATGCATGAAGTAAAATTAGTAATAACATAGTAATACATCAAATAAATACAATTAGTAATATAGTTATACATAAAATTAGTAATAACATAGTAATATATAAAATACAATTAATACATAAAATAAATTCAATTACTTTGTGTTGTTATAGAATGACTTAAAAAAACAAACAAAAAATATCAATCACATCTACATATCACAACCAGGCTATATTGCCAGCAGGCAGGTGGACTGTAGACTCACTACAGCTGTCACAATGTGGTATACTTTGTTTTGACCCAACTGGCCTCCAAGGAGAGGCGAGCATGGAGCCGGACATCTGATGATACACGAGAGAAGACGCCATAGTAAAAAACAAAATGTAATAAAAGTAATATGTTTCATGTTGATTGTAATTTATGCATGATGCTGTCCGTACTGACTCCCCACATCTCAGTCAGGCTTCAGCTTAAATACATTATTACCCCCCACCCCAGGGGTGGGTGGGTCTTGTACACATGACATCAGAGACCTCCAGACCACACATGTCACAGGTCACAGAAAACAGCTTCTCATGGCTTGGTTTATGACGTCCTTAAATGTACAAGTGTTTCTTGACATTTGAGAATGCCCTGTACGCTTATGCTCCGTTTAGTTTAAGTTAGGTTATTGATATGTATTTTCTTTGTGTATAACACTGGTTTCCTTTATTTTTCAGATATATGATAATGATGCGTGGCTAGTCTGCTATCCGCGAATGTCTCCACGCTGGTTTCCTAAATGAGGGATATAAGTGCTGTTGGCACTCTGGACTCTGAATTCTGCAATCATGTGCTTCGGAAGAATGATGCGTCACCTGTGCGGTGACAATTTCTGGTCTTTGGAAAGCTGTTCTGTCAAGATGGCCAATCTGCAAGTTGAGCTCGTGGATGAGATTCGCAGTAGCCTAGTGCTTTGTGCTTGAGCCCTGTGCAGGAGCTACAAGACTGCCGGTTTGGATTGCTCTGTGCAGTTTTAACCACGTGACGCCTGCAGCACACTGTCAAGTGTGCAGGTGGACAGTTCTGAGCGGACGGCTTCGCCTTGTTTGTTGTTATAAAACTGTGGTGACGCTGTGTAACGTAGGCCTGAGGGCGGTTGCTCTGATAGACTTAAAGAGAGCCTTGTAGGATTTTTTTTTACCTGATATGTGATTTCAGGGTCGTTTCGCCTACTTCTACGTCCGGAGAGTTGTGATATTGGTTTTGAGTTCTTAAATGGGGGAAATGTCAAGGAAATGTGGAATGCTACATGTACATTTAAGGACGTCATAAACCAAGCCATGAGAAGCTGTTGTCTGTGACCTGTGTGGTTCTGAAGGGGTCTTCTGATGTCATGTATACAAGACCCACCCACCCCGGGGAGGGGGGGGGGGGGGGGGGGGGGTAATGTATTTAAGCTGAAGCCTGACTGAGATGTGTTGAGTCAGTACGGTGTTCCATTGTAACGCGTCACTGCTGTCTCCGTATTCGAATACATTCTATTCCAATACTCTGAAACTCTGAATTGTGTCTGTCTCATTATTGTTGTTTCAACTATGTTATAAGTGCTCACCGACAGATTTCTTTAACATGTCATATTAAATATTCATTATTTTCTTGTTAATAAATTATTGCATTTATACCCGGGTGTCCGTTATGTGTCCATTACCCTTAGATCGTGCTGCCGCGGATTTATTTATTTCCCAAATGGTCTAAAAATGAGTTATTTAGCGTACTTTTACCAATTAATTTGCCTATACACAGACAACGACTGATTAGCCTATTTTGGACGATATGGGTCTTTTCTCGAGTCAGTGTGTTTAGTCTCACTATAGTCTGTGTAGATTACCCGGCGGTGTTGCTGCCCCTCCCGGGAGTCGCGGCTCATGGCTCTTCACAGACGGCACAGAGACAGCAGTCACTCCGCTGAACGTGTCAGTGTTGCTGCAGTGGTGTGAACCGTGCGGGCACTGGTGGTGGTGCTGAGTTCTGACAGCCGAGTCACAGCTTCTTCTTCTGAATTACTTTATCGTTGCCTTGGAAAATACATTTTGCGTTTTGCTGTTTCCCAAAACAAACCAGCGCGTGCTACTGTTTGCTACAAAGCGACTGGAAGTGGACGAGGTTTACAGACATACCAACAGTAGCCAATCATATGCTGATTAGGCCAGTTGCTGTATAGCCTACCTACCCGATCACCAGGGAGCAGCAACAACACACACACACACTACACACACAATAGCCTTCTATATAATGCTGCGCACATATATTATATATATTAAAAAAAATACCCAGCATATTTTTTGGGAAGGCTAAGCCTTCCCTAGCCTTACACACCCGCCGCCTATGGGCACTGTACTGTAGGCATATAATACCTGGCTAGGTGAAAACAAAAGAAACCTGATTAGCATTTGAGTACTTTTAACACCTCTGAACAGCCGGCGGAGAGGTTCACATTTTCGGAATTTTGCGACAGAGTCAGAGGGTCAATAATTCCCAGAAAATCTGTAATGTTAATATAAAATGTCCACGAAAATCTTCATCGGGGCTAAAAGGGGCTATTTAATTCTTCATGGGGGCTACAGCCCCATAGCCCCCACAGACTCGACGTCGTTGCATCAAAATGTACCAAAAAAGTACCAAAAGTAAAAGTACTAATTGTGTAGAAATGTCCCATTTCAAGTTATCAAATGTTTAAACATCTTTTGAAAATAGTAGATCTACAAGCTCACTGTGAGCTTGTAGATCTATCTGTATGTAGTGGAGTAAAAGTAAGAAATTGGAAATACTCAAGTAAAATTAAAATACTTCAAAATTGTACTTAAAAATAATATATATATATATATATATATATATATATATATATATATATATATTAATGTGATGATTTGATTGGCTGAGCACGGAATGTGATGATGTACGATGATAAGAGTGCCCCTGACTTCACACGGGTGTTCTTTTTTATGAAAGGAGAATTTACAAAATATATGTCTGAACAAATCGGCTTTTTGTGGTAACACAAACATTAAATGCCATTGACAATGAATGGAGAATTTACGTCATATGTGGGCTTTTCTAAACACAGTTCAACACATAATCACAGGCTGAAGAAGACTTATATTAGCCCGATATAGCTTTGAAACTACACCTTTTAGCATGAATGAGAATTTAAACCGCATGTTAACAGAATGAAATCACGCCCTTTATATATTGGCCATTTGGCCTCATGACGTCTTACGTCGTAAGTTCACGGACTTGGCCGGCAAACAATTTATGTCATAAGTGCTGTATCCAAACAAACATTAAAAAGTCCAGACTTGACTGCAACATGACATACAGTAATCTCAAAGCCATGCATAGGAGGGGCCCCTCCAAAAACACAGACAATACAAAAAAATGGGAAAATACTGTGACCTCCTCAGCCCCAGCCCCAAAGTTGGCTCTGTATCCTGGCTCCTACCCTCCATAGGAGAATGAGACTAGCAGGACAATGCCAAAGACACCAAGAGCTTCCACCAACGAGCTGGCCAGATGTATGGAAAACCGGGATGACTGGAAGCGACGATGAAGGACTCGGCTGAGGACGACCTAGAGAGAGAGAGAGACCACGCTATACGTCAGCTCCATGTGGATACATATTGGATGTATGGAAACACCTGGTGCCCATGATGTCCATCATTCTTCCGGCTGATCATCCGAGTCCAGCAATTTCCTGCCGAAGCGAGCAGCAAAACCCAGTCCCTGTTTTCCAAAGTTGAACATGGTCTCGTAGCTGCTCTCCTTGGCCTGCATGATGTAGTCATCTATCTCTCTCTCTCTGGAGGAGAGGAGTCGTTGCACCCACTGTCTGTAGACGAAACTGGCCCCTCTGGTGTGTGGGGAGAGCAGCCAGAAGATGAAGGCTATTTTCGTCTCGTAGTACATGGGAAACCATGCCAGTGTTATGTCGGTCACGGTCTCCAGTATGGTGTAAAGGGAGAACACGATCCAGTACATCATCCACTGCACGTATTCCTTCTCGTTTTTGGTATTGACCGCTTTGTAGGAGCAGTACGCAGGATACATCGTCCCAAAAACTAGTACAACCGCTCTTGAAAGAAGCCGGGACATGATAGCTTTCCTGTTTGTTGTGTAGGGCTCTAGACCACCCTCCGTGACCTACCTTTTATACTATGTTCATCAATGTAAACATCACCTTATATAAGATGACCGAGAACTGGACACACAACACTAACCGTTGCCTGACAATTCAGATTTGCGCACATGCCGTGGGAACAAATTAACTGTGACATCATAAGCTGGTTTAACCACTTGAACCCAATTCTGGGTCAGATCAACATATGGAATGAATTATTTACTGGCCATATATGGAGCGTGTCTTGTGTGTACTGTGTACAGGGTTTGATGAGGTCAGATCAACATATGGAATGTCAGAACAGGTCAGATATAAGGTTGCGGGGGGGGCAGTGTCTTGAGTGTACAGGGTTTTCATATTAACGATCTGAAGAGTATTGAGCATTCTAGTCAGTTATTTCAGTAATGGGCCATTCTTCTAGGCCTACATACTGGTATTTCATTATCATAAGACGGGTATAGGCTAATGTAAACATTTCTGCTGTTAGCATGACTGTAAACACCTACATATAGACTTGGCTGGCAATTTGTGACGTGACGTAATTTTGGAAGGCCATGCATTGCCCATATACTATATGGACTATGGCAATCGCTGATGTCAGTAGGCCTGGGGCTAGGCTATATGCCCATAGGGCACTGAAGTCCGACGTAATTTACGCATCCTAAATGGGTCAAGTTTTTTGGGGTCTTTCCAAAATTATGTCATAGGCCAGCCAGGTCTATGAACTTTTAATTTTTACTTTTTTTTTTTGTTTGTTTAGAGCCTGATTATAAATTCCCCCTCCCCAGCCAAGTCTATATGGACTTTGTTTAGGGTAGTTTATATGATGTCATTTTATGCCAAGTCTTTTCTTTTCTTTTTTTGATATTATAGTATAGGTTGACAGGAAATGGGGAGAGAGATGTGGGGAAGACACACAGTGGACTTTAATGTTTGCTTAGGTTAGTAAATGACAACGTAAGACATCAGCTCGCTGATATAAATACATCTTGTAATACATTAATTTAAGTTTTCATTTCACACAGACATAAGAACATCAACATCAGCCCCTCACTTCACACTGAATTCCCAGAGTTTAATATGCGTATTGCATCATATAAGAACTGTGTTCCAAAAATCACACCCGTATGAAGTGAGGGGCGCTCTTATCATCCTACAACATCATGTTTGTTTAAGCAACGGGTGCTAATGTTTGTCTATGGCGTTTTCTTAAACAAGCATCGTTGAAAGACAAACATTAAAGCTGTATATAGGAGCGCCCCTCAAAAATAAACAAACGAGCACAGCGTTTTGGCCCAAATGGATATGTAGCACACTGAACTGACGTCAATAAAACGCTAATTTTACAGCTGCCAAATTCATAACATTTTCATGCTGCATCGTAGAGGGACAATCCGCAGGGTCTGTCCAAGTGATACACCTGATACACCGGAAATTGGCCTTTGTTAAATGCCCGGACGTACAATCAAAGCATCACAGGTTAGTTCTTTGAGTGCTGGTTTTGGTTGCAATAACTGGCACAAAAAGATACAAAGACTTGGCTTTGGCTTGGCTGAGTTGGCTCTAAGAGTCTAGCAAGCCGATGATAACAATCCGAGACCCATGCACTGCCTTCCCATTAATTAATTGGAATGATTAATTAATCACACCCGTGTGAAGTGAGGGGCGCTCTTATCATAGTACATCATCATGCATCATCTCATACTGGCCAATCAGAATGCCTGTTGCTATATTTGGCAGACATTTTCTCCTTTCATTGTCGATGGCAAACATGAGACGTGTGGGGACAAGATGACGTACATTTTCCCTTCATTGTCAATGGCATTTAATGTTTGTGTTGCAGACATTTTGTGGGGACAAAAGCTGAATATAGGAGGCCCTCAAAAAAACAAAAAAGTACAACTAAAATATTTCAAAAGGTATAGAACATGTGTGAACAAAAATGAGTGGGATTCCATGCGTTAGCCTAGTGAATGTGCACAAGACATTTGTGACTTTTGCAGATGGCTACAGTACCTCAGAAGCACGCGGTAAGAAGGGGGGGGGGGGAAAGAGGACATATGTAAGGATGTATGCTACTTTGACATACGATGGCTGCCGTCATGTGCAAAGGATCCTGGCCAACGAGAAAGAATTGTCTGCCTATAGTCAGTCACCTCACAATGTAAAATGACAATGACGATTCTATTATGGTCAAGGTGATCTACCTCTGTTTCTCTCCCCTCTGTCTTTTCCTCATCTTAATTGTTTGAGGCCTTCACTTTCTGGGCCAGAAGGTCGAGTCATGCACTTGAATGGAATCAGCAAGTTCATTGGTTTGAGGTTCATGGATGATCCTTGGCTGCCCCCTCCCATGGTCTTATCTCTTTATGTCCTCATCCTGAAGCTCCTTCTGGAGCAACTACAACGTCTCCTTTCTGGCCTTCACCTGTTCTTTGTACTGAGCATTGCAGTCTCCAGGACTGAACACCGACCGAGCTTCCCTGTCCTTCTCAGTTCTCACCATAAAGCATGTGTTTCACTACAGTCGCTTCTGCAACTGACACCACCTCAAACGAACCCTGGCTCTTGACAACACACTGCGTTCTTCACTTGTCCTCAGGCTGTGATTCTGTGGCGCCGTGGAGTTTCTCCTCCGTTTTGAAACGCTTCATGATGCTGGGGAATTTCAGTTGCCAGTTGGGGAATTTATCTTGCAATTTAGCCAATATGGACCGGGCTTCAGCAAGTGCTATGTCAATGTAGGGATAGATCTGGGTCTTGTTCTCGTGTAACGGGGGAATGGCAAAGAGGAGTATGTCGGCGAGGATGAGGATGGTGGTCCCGTTGAAGATGGCTCCCACATAGGTAAACATCCACATGACCACGGCCAGCTTCAGGGACTCCATTAGGTCTTCGACCAGGAAGAGCTTGAGGCCTTGTTTGACGAAGGTCAGCGTGGTGTCCACATACCTGCTCGAGATCTCGGGGGGAATACTAACGTCCATTTCCAACAGCGGCTTGAAGGGGTGCTCCGAGTTGCACTTCTGAATGGCCTGCACGATGTAATGGTAGAGCCGGAAGGTGATGCCAATGCTCAGCATTACCAGCAACAGGTAGGACAGCACGCTGATAATGCTGAACGCGGCCAGCGACAGCAGCAGCAGCATGGACAGGCCAAACACCACGCCCGACTTCCTCGGGTCTCGCCAATGGATCAGGTCGTTGACGCAAAACCTTGCATTTTGGGCGGTAGGACACTGTCCGTCGGCGAGCCCTTGCGCCAGTGATATCATCTGTAAGGAAGACTGCGTCATCGTTGGATGAATTCTGTCGTGGTTGCAGAAATCTGCTCCAAACTCAAACACACGGTTGTATGTTTACACCCGCTATCAATTAATTCTAGATTCCCCAATTAGCTAAATAGCTGAATTATCTTCTTTTGCTATCTCTCAATCTCTTTCTCTCGGTATGACTCTCACTAAATCCATATGTCGCAGAGTTCAAGTGTAAAATATGCTCACCCTACACCTTATATATAGGCTGTGGTCTGACGTCACTCGCAACAACAACACAAACTGTTGTGAGTGACGTAATTTTCTTTTTTGAGGGGCCTTTTTGCTTTTATTGATAGAGCAAGACGGGAAACATTGATAGAGACAGACAGGAAACGAGGAGATATTTGGTGAGTTACATACAGCAAAGATCCTCAGGGTTGGGAAAAAGGCTTAAGGCTGAGCCGTATGTCTTGTTGTTACCTGTATGTGCTGTGTTGGTTTTGATGTGGGTGTTGGAACAGACTGTGAATTGGATTGTAGAGGATTGAGTTTTTGTTCAAGCACAAACATTGCATGAACACAAACATTGAAGACGAAGGTGAGGACGCAAATTCCAATTGGCCGGAATGAGATGATATTTTATGATATATTATGATGATGTATGATGATAAGAGCGCCCCTCACTTCACACGGGTGTGGTTTGTTTTTTGTTTTAATCACAAAACTGCCAGGGCCTGCCACCTATGAGGGAGTGGTTTACAACCACGTACTGCACAAAATTGTCGAGGAATATAGCATACACTTATCTTTATGGAATGATTATTGGTAGCACTAGCATTACATAATACATGGTGGTGTATTGATATTTTTCTTTCCTTTCTTTCTCAACTGAACTTACTGAATATACGATTTTGAGGTATTCATCATTTAATAATTTATACTCCACTACATCTCTGAGGCAAATATTATATTCTTTTCACTCCACTATAATTATTTGAAAACTTAAAAATTACCACCAGTAGTTACTTTGTAGATTTTGATTATTATTTGATCTGATTACTATTACAAAATACATACTTTGGCCGATGTACAAGCACACAACACGTCGCTTTACGACACATGATTTTGTAGATCCGCTAATATACATTTTACACATTTGAAAACATGTGAAATTAAGCATAATGACTACACGTTTGGTACTTTTGGTACCAATACCTTTGTACCTTTTTCTATAGGATATTGATACTTTCACTCAAGTAAATCTTGTGAGTACTTGCGCCAACCTTAACCCTTATCCCTAAACCTATTTGCCATTTTTACTATTTTGAAAAACATTTTTAAATCGTTTAACGAGCCACCTACTAGTTCAACTAGTTCAACTACATCTACACGTTGTGAGCTTGTAGATCAGCTATTTTAAAAGGTTTTTTAAAATAGTAAAAAATGGCATATAAATTTAGGGATACAGGTTAAGGGGTAGGGGTGGCGCAAGATATATCCCTATGTCTCTACTCTGAACAGAGACACCATCTTCATCTCACAAAATCAATGCTTTCAACATGTCGTGTGATACTGCCTGGTGTCATCTTGTTCTCCGCGCTGACCGCGCACGCGACTCAACCGAAACATTACTCACCAGTGCCACCCTTATAGTTCAGATGGAGACTCACATGGTTGGTCAATGTGAATTCAGCAAATGAATGGTGTGTCTGTCTGTCTGTCTATCTGTCTGTCTTCCAATGTCTTCCAATCAACTTCAAACTTGAATTCCCAACGTGCATTATTCCTGAGTAGACTTTAGTAATGTTCTGTAAGTGAAATACATAAAATAAATGACTAAATAAAATCAATAAATAAACACAATTCACAGTATGAAAAGCAATCAGGTTTGTGAGTGGTGCATCCGCTCCAATGCACAGCAGTGCGTGTCTGTCCACTTTGTAGGTACTTTATTGGCCTATGGGTATGGGTGTCAACTGATCATCATTCAGGTGGTCTGCTATTCAAAGAGCTCTGTAGTCCAGACTTGCTTGGACACCCACAATCATCTCGTAGTTAGGAATGGGCAGTGGGCACCACCCCTTCCTTCCCAGCAAGCACAGTCAGGACCTGGACAAAGTAGTGACGTCTCCATTGGGGCCAGATCAAGTCAAACCAAGACCAATTCAGATCTGGCCCAGAATAACACCTGATTTCAACCAACACACATTCTGCCCACTAAGACAGACGTCCCTGGATGAGTCCGGGAGAGTCCAATCAAAGCTGAAGACGTCCTGGAAATGATCCCCCATATTGTTCTTGGGTTGTCTCAGCTGCTGTAGTCCACCAAAGTCTTTCTCTTTTCCCTGTGTAGATTCTCCACCTCTCCTGCACACAAGCTGGTCTTCCTCTCACGTTGTTCTTGTGTCTGAAAGCCTGCGGGCACTTTGGCTGTGCGGACCGGGCCGTTGGGCTGAAATGGCACAGGTCTCCAACTCACTGTCTGTTACTCTGTATGTGGTCCGAAGTACCAGTCCTCTCTGTGAACTACATATTTTAACAGACTTTGGGGGACATGCATACAAGTGGTGCCACGTTGTAAGCAAGGTCTTGCTGTACATTATCAGCATGCATCGTCGTGATAAAACCATCGTGCCTTGTTTGGATTTTTGTTACATGTGCTTACGTAAAAGTCGTTTCCGGGTGGCGGCGTCTTCTCTTTGCAGCTGGACAACATGCTGATAATACTAAGACAAACTGATTGCACCGAGAGAGCCGGCGACCAATCCTCGGTCAGAATGGACAGGCAGATATGACCGTTGCTGTACACATGTTGATGCACTGGTATGTTATCTCCCGTGAACATTACCTGAGGCGAATCGAATGGATACCGGCTGCTAAACTTGAAAAGCAGCTGGAACTTCTCGCCTTCGTAGAGTGTGCCAACGGCTCCCTCCACATCTATGATCCACTGTGTAATGTTGTTCTCTACACTGTTTTCATTAAGTGCCATCCCTGGGGGTAGGTCATTTTGCAGAGTTAACAATTCCTTTTGTAGTCTCCTCTGCATTGTTGCCATTATGGAAAAACGTCTCGCTTGCACTCTTCCGCACAGTATTGTTATCACTGGTTATTTCACCGACTTTATACTCGGCAGTTACTAAGCTTAATCACCATTCACAGTCTCAGTGTCATTGATCCCCCTTACACCACCTTTTTATAGGCTGTCTGAGTTGCTGCTCTGACGTCACATACAACGCAAGCCAATTTGCACAGGCATGTCCTGAAATTGGCACAGTGAAAAAGAAAAATAACAATCGTGTGAACTAAGTGAGGGCCGAGCTTTTACCATCAAATATCATATTCCGTGCTCAGCCAATAAAATCAGCACATTACGTGCTATGGACACACAGACACACAAAGCTGTGCATAGGAGGGGAATTAGCTTAGACCTAGGGTTATAGTTATTGTTAGTTTTGGGGGGACATACAGTAGTTCAGCAAATTGGAATGGTGAGGTCATGACCTCACCATTCCACTGCAAGTAGCTACACATGCATGCAGTGCCGGTTCTAGGCCTTTTGAGGCCCTAGGCAACATATTATACAGAGCCCCCCCCCCCTCCTGCTTTGCCACGCCGGATAAAAATTGTAAATTTGCCATGAAAATGCTTCAATCTGGTGCACTTTGAGATCAAAATTAAGAAGCTAGGTGGAAGCTCAACTGGTAGTGGTCCTACCCCCCCCCATGAGACAAATGTTTATAAACAAATCCCAAATGTTTGTAAACAAATCCCAAAATGTTTATAAACAAATCACAAATGTTTATAAACAAATCCCAAATGTTTATAAACAAATCCCAATGTTTATAAACAAATACCAAAATGTTTATAAACAAATCCCAAAACCCATGAGACTTGGTCCTACCCCCCCCGACCATGAGACTTATAAGGCCAACTGGTAGTGGTCCTACCCCCCCATGAGACTTACAAATCCCAAATGTTTATAAACAAATCCCAAATGTTTGTAAACAAATCCCAAATGTTTATAAACAAATCCCAAAATGTTTATAAACAAATCACAAATGTTTATAACAAATCCCAAATGTTTATAAACAAATCCCAAATGTTTATAAACAAATACCAAAATGTTTATAAACAAATCCCAAATCCCTTGGTCCTACCCCCCCGACCATGAGACTTACTACAGGTCAACTGGTAGTGGTCCTACCCCAGTGCCGGTTCTATAGGCCTTTTGAGGCCCTAGGCAACATATTATACAGAGGCCCCCCCCCCTCCTGCTTTGCCACGCCGGATAAAAATTGTAAATTTGCCATGAAAATGCTTCAATCTGGTGCACTTTGAGATCAAAATTAAGAAGCTAGGTGGGGGCCACATGTGGCCAGTAGCCCATGTAAGGGATACATGAAAAAAAAAATCTTCTCCCTGTGACGAGGCCCCCTCAGTGGTTGAGGCCCTAGGCGACCGCCTAGTTCGCCTATGCCTAGAACCGGCCCTGCATGCATGGGTAAAGTCAAGACGTCCAGCACGCTGCACGCACATCCATTAGAAGGCTAGATGGAAGGGCTTGTCGGTGCTCAACAGGGACAACTTGCATACCTGGGCATTTCAGGAGAGACTACCAAAATAAACATAACTGGAACACTGGACTGGTCTGCACACGGTTTATTATTGTACGGGTGATCTGGCCTTTTACAACCCAGGCAACTTTGATATTACAGTATATTTGTACCAACATGTTATCAAAGGTAGATCATCTAGACATTACAGTCTATGGTCAGTAGTCAGGTTACAACATGTAAACAAATAAATAATTAATATACGCCCGCACAGCTATACTACCGGTAGTCTACTCTCCCAGGCTCAGCAAAAAAGGGAGTCCCTGATTTACATACCTCCTCCAGCAGATGGCGAAATTAAGGCAACCATGCC
>NC_137881.1:12814850-12932350 GCF_963924005.1 Protomyctophum bolini
TGAATCTCCACCCACCCCCTTTTCCCCCTCACTGTATATGTTTTCTTTTCCCTTTTTTAACTCCTTTTATAATGATGATTTCCTGTTTTTTTGCTATATAGAAGTGTATATTTGTACGTTATGATGAATTGAACAAGGTGGCCCCTCTTGTAAACAAGTCTAGTGCTTTATTTGTCGTCCACTCACAGTTAACAGTTTTTGCTATTTTGCTGGGCCCTATAGAGTTGTGCTTGAAATGTAATTTCTGTAAATGTAATTACTGTAATTCTGCAAACTGTTAATAAATACATCAATCAGTCAATCAATCAATCAAACTAGCTCTGGTCCATAGCCTTACTGCTCTTGCTGCTGTTGCATGGCATTAGAGCTAGTATGGACCAGAGCTATAAGCACAAACTATAATATAGCCTTGGATCAAGAAAGACTAAGCATAGATTTATTTATTTGTATCGATTTATTTTTAAACATTTGCATATCAACGAAGTAAATGTTACATCATTCATGACATTAATGCTTCAGTTGTTTTAAGATGCCTGACAGTGATGACACATTGACACTTGTGTTGTGATTTAGTCTTGTACATCTTTAGAGTGTTCTCTAAAAAACTCCTGTGTGAAGTGAGTTTGTGTTTACATACACGCTCACTAAAAGCTGGACATAGCTGGGGCTAGCGCACCTCAAAAACAACTTTTAACAGATCTCGTTTTATAACGGGCAACTAGTCAATGTTCCCCAGAACACCCTTTTAAACTGCCGAGATATCAGCCTTTTCTTAATTACGCTGTATCTTTATTGTGACCTTCTCCCTTGAGCTTTTCAACCCAGAAGTTATTTAATCTCTGCCAGCATAGTGGTACCATTCTGTCAACTTGGCATATTGTCTTTGTCAATTTAACAGCAGACAATGTACAATCTTTATAATAACTAATCATGTTAGAGATTGTGTGGCAGATGGAGGGGGAGAGAGAGACCAATGGGAGGGGGAAGGGGGAGAGAGAGAAGGGAGCCGAGAGGGAGAGAGGTAGGGATTGGGTCATATGTTATATCTCTGAATGGGAATGGACTAGTTATTATTATAATAATGATTATAATAACACTGGTAGTAATTGTTACAAAACAATTCAATTGTTATCCAATCAGAAAGCACTTGCTTTGCATCTCTCCTCCTAGATGTCCCACTCCTCCTTGTGTGTAAAGAGGAGATTTCCTCTCAACAGCTGGACGGACCAGAGCCGCCTTACTTTACGGAAGAAAGGCATCAAGGTATGTCTCATTCGGAGTTCAGACCTCAATAGGTTTATTAGAAAGAAATAAAGAAAGAAAGAGAACATCCAGTTGTACACTACGCAGCTGTATGTATGTATGTATGTATGTATGTATGTATGAGCACGGACAGCTACAACATCTCGGCAATAGCACTGGATGGCACTGTTGAGCACCGACACACACACACACACACACACACACACACACACACACACACACAGAGGCCAGGGAGGAGGGCTACTAGTACGTATAGTTACACCGCTCAGTTCACACAGGTGTGATTTTTTTCTCTGGTCATTTGGCTTTTAAGGTTTATTTAATTATTTAAATCTTAATCTTTTTTTACCTAGTTAACAATGCACCTTCACTTGGTCTAACCATCTATCATGTTGGTTTTCTTTCTCCTAGACCTCCTGCACATTTCAGTGTGTAGAGAAGAGTCTTCCTCTGGACAGCAGGAGGGGAGCCCCGGTGTGGACCAGGACAAACCAGAGACTCCACAGATTAAAGAGGAACGGGAAGAGCTAAGTCAGTGGCCAGAGGAGGCCGATTGGTCAACGACGACAGCAGATGAACACGGTGAAATCAAGGTAACAGTCCTGCCAGCCAGCAGCCCAACTGAAAACATGAATACACAAGCTGATGCAGAAGACTGTGAAGCATCACAACCGACTAGCGACGAAGACACCGACGACAGAAATGACTGGGCGGAGACCGGGAAAGCTCTGTCCATTCGAAACCCACTGAGATCGTGCAAGACACAGCATGTGGAAGGACAAAGATTGTCTTTGCGCAACAAGCCATTCCAGGATGGGAAATCATCAAAACAAACCCCGTCCACGAGGACTTGTTTAGGGAAGAAGTCCCTATATGATTGTACAGTTTGTGACAAAAGCTATGTTTCGGATCTTAGCTTGAAGAGACACATGAGAACTCACACAGGGAAGAAGTCCCTATACGATTGTACAGTTTGTGACAAAAGCTATGTTTCGAATCTTATCTTGAAGAGACACATGAGAACTCACACAGGGGAAAAACTCTGTAAAGTTTGTGGCAAGGGCTTTAAACAAAGTTATTCCTTGAAGAAACACATGCGAATTCACACAAAACCTGTAGTTGACTGTAGTTGTAAAGTTTGTGGCAAGGGCTTTAAACTAAAGAGTCGCCTGCTGAAACACATGAAATGTCATCCCGGGGGAAAACCCTTAAGCTGTACAGTTTGTGACAAAAGCTATGTTTCGGATCTTGGCTTGAAGAGACACATGAGAACTCACACAAGGAAGTACGATTGTACAGTTTGTGACAAAAGCTATGTTTCGAATCTTATCTTGAAGAGACACATGAGAACTCACACAGGGGAAAAACTCTGTAAAGTTTGTGGCAAGGGCTTTAAACAAAGTTATTCCTTGAAGAAACACATGCGAATTCACTCAGAGCCTGTAGTTGACTGTAGTTGTAAAGTTTGTGGCAAGGGCTTTAAACGAAAGAGTCGCCTGCTGAAACACATGAAATGTCATCCCGGGGGAAAACCCTTCAGCTGTACAGTTTGTGACAAAGTCTTTGTTTTAAAAAAGACCTTTAAGATACACATGAGAATTCACTCAGGGGAAAGACCCTTTAGTTGTGAAGTTTGTGGCAATCGCTATCTTTTAAAAGGTGACTTAAAGAGGCATATGCATATTCACACAGGGGAAAGACCCTTTATTTGTGAAATTTGTGGCAATCGCTTTTTTTTAAATGGTACCCTGCAGAATCACATGAGAATTCATACAGGGGAAAAACCCTTAAGCTGTACGGTTTGTGACAAAAGATTTGTTTCAAAGTATACCTTGAAGAATCACATGAGTATTCACACAGGGGAAAAACCCTTTTGTTGTAAAGTTTGTAGCAAGCGTTTTCTTTTAAATAGTGACTTAAGGAGGCATATGGGAATTCACACAGGGGAAAGACCCTTTAGTTGTAAAGTTTGTGACAAAGGATTTGATTGGAATAGTACTCTGCAGGAGCACATGAGAATTCATACAGGGGAAAAACCCTTAAGCTGTACAGTTTGTGGCAATAGATTTAGAGTAAAGGCCTCACTTACGATACACATGAGAACTCATACAGCGGAGAACACATCAAGTTGTATTTTCTGTGGCAAGAACTTTATTCGGCGCAGTCGGCTGAAGCTTCACATCAGGACTCATACCGGGGAGAAACCCTTTCTTTGTACAGTTTGTGGCAAAAGCTTTAGTGATTCCGGCCATGTTAAGCGCCACATGGTTACTCATACAGGGGAAAAACCATTCAGCTGTACAGTTTGCACTGCTAGCTTTAGTCTAAATAGTATTCTGAAGCAGCACATGACGACTCATACAGGGAAGAAACCCTTTAGCTGTACAATTTGTGGCAACAGCTTTAGTACAAGTGGTCAAGTGAAGGAGCACATGAGGACTCATACAGGGGAGAAACCCTTTAGCTGTACAGTTTGTGGCAACAGCTTTAGTACAAGTGGTCAAGTGAAGCAGCACATGAGGACTCATACAGGGGAGAAACCTTTTAGCTGTGAAGTTTGTGGCAACAGCTTTAGTCAAAGCGGTCATCTGAAGCAGCATATGAAGACTCATAAAAGAGGAAAAACCCTTTAGCTGTACAGTTTGTGGAAACAACCTTAGTGTACATAGCAAACTTGAGCAAGCTGTAGTCTGATAACTCACATGAGGAGAGTTCATTTTAATACTAACTGTCACAGATGCTAAAAGAGAATTCACACAATTTGATGATAAAATAACAGCTGTGACCGCCATTCAGCATCATCTCATTTGCCATCAGGGCACACATGCTTGTTTCTTTCAGTTTTCTTTGTGGCTTTCGCCTTTATTTTTTATATATTTTTATAGAGGGACAGACAGTAGGCTAACAGGAAATGGGGGAGAGACATGGGGGATGACATGCAGTACAGGCCGTCGGGATCGGGAGTCGAACCCGCGGCACACTGCCAGACTTGGACTACCAAGTGCCTGGACCGCTGAGCCATGGCCCAGGCCACACACATGCTTGTTTTAATGATATTGTCGTGCTGTTGTATGACTCACATTGGCTGTTTGCTGACACTTTTCACGTTAATAATAATACAATCGATGTACTTTCAGTTTTACATAAAACATCAACAATAAAAGGTAACCTGCCACACTGTCACATAAAAAATAATAATCTATATATATATATATATATATATATATATCTCACATATGCAGTTGCCAAGCTGTGGCAGTAGTAGGTCTCACCATCCTGTAATTACACATTAACGTCACAGGGGAGAGCACTCTTCTGCGTTATGCAGTGGTATGCTGGGGTGGGGCCATTAAGATCACAAAGAAGGCCAGTTCTGTTGTGGGCCTCAGGATGGAGGGGCAGTCAGTCGCAGAGAGGAGAATTGGGGACAAACTGTCTGTTTTCTGTCTGTCTGTTTGATTACTGTTAGTTTATTTTTTACATTATGCTGCTGTACTGTATCAATTTCCCTGCAGTACATAATAAAGTACATCTCATCTCATTCTGTCAGGACAATGGCTCTCCATGAATGTTGGTGTAGATGACAGATGTATCCAGATTACCTCCATGCATGCACAACAGGTGTGCAGCTGTGAGTCCATTTATAGTTTGATTCCGGCCATTAACAGGTTTTGTTCATTCAGCAATACAAGTGTCTCTGTATCGGCTTCAATCACAGATTATATAAAATGCCATATGTTTTTTGAGTGGTGCAACCACTCCTATAGACAGCTATGCATGTCCCTGGCTGGGTCCCTGGCTGGGTCTGTCACTGTTGCGCAGCACACACACACACACACATTAATTGTACTATAGATGATGATTTCGGGTGTGACAGTACAGTAGAGGGACCCCCTGGGGACCCCCACACGGTAACTCACTCATTTCACACAGGTGTGATGTTTTTCTACAGCAAAAATATTAACATAATAATTATTGTTAAGATTGGCAAACAATCGCAAATTTGTGTCATGGATGACATCAGACCAGAGCTTGGTCAGCTTATATTACTGGGGACCGAGTGACACACTCACATACACTCACCCAGACAGAGGTATAGATAGACCCAGAGAGACCCTAGCAAAGGAAAAAATATGTTTTACCTAATTTCTTTGGAGCACGAGATGTTGTTACATCCACGGTATTTCGGTCCCAACCTTCTGAACATTGTGAAGCAGAAACTGTTCACAGAGGTGGAAGGCACATCTACCGGCAAGTATGGTTTTGTCATTGCAGTTACCATGATCGACAACATCGGTGCTGGTGTGATCCAGCCAGGGAGGGGCTTTGTCCTTTACCCGGTCAAATACAAGGCCATTGTGTTGCGCCCATTTAAGGGGGAAGTGGTGGATGCTGTGGTCACTCAGGTTAACAAGGTTGGACTGTTCACCGAAATAGGTCCCATGTCTTGCTTCATCTCTCGTCATTCCATTCCCTCAGAGATGGAGTTTGACCCGAAATCCAATCCCCCGTGCTATAAGACTGTTGATGAGGACGTCGTAATCCAGCAAGATAAGGAGATTCGGCTTAAGATCGTGGGAACAAGAGAGGACAAAAATGACATTTTTGCCATTGGATCTCTCATGGATGACTACCTTGGTCTTGTCAGCTGATTTTCCTGTCACCTTATCATATGGGATATGGGGCAATATATGTGTAACGGTTTTTCCGTAAAAAAAGATCACACCCGTGTGAAGTGAGGGGTGCTCTTATCATCATACATCATCTCATAAACAACTGAATTTATGTGATTGGTTGGTTAAACTTACGTCATATTTGGCGGACATTTGACCTAATGTCTCCTTTCATTGTCAATGGCAAATATGAGACGTGTGGGGACAAAAGCTGTCACACCCGTACTGTGAAGTGAGGGGCGCTCTTATGGGGATTTGTCATCGTGACATAAATGTCTATTTGCTCAGACACGATGATGTAAAATTCTCCATTCATTGTCAATTTAATGTTTTGTAGGACGAAGTTTACCCTAATATAGGAGGTGCTAGCGCCCCTCAACAACCACACTCATGTGAAGTGAGCGGTGCTTTTCATTGTGATGGTGTCCGATGGTGTCAACGACATGATGTCACAGGGGGCAGACATACAGTACACTCACACAAAGCCATCTGACGCAATCTGGGAGGCCGGACAGACATGCACTGCGCCGCTCAAAACAAAAACAGCATTGGTTGAGTCTGGTCATTTTTTTATTTTATATTTGTCCAGTATGTTTTATACATTTTATAAATTAATTCTATTTAGCCGGAAAGAATGACACGTAGCAATATTGAAATGCATTGACAATTCATTGTCAATGGCATTCAGTGTTTGGGTTATGACAATGTTTGTGTTTATACAAACCCTCAAAGCTGGCGCCCCTCAAATAAAAAAGTGGTAAAAATGCACCATCATAGACCTCTACACTCTCTCCTGGGTCACTACAGATAGTAGAAATAAGGAAAAGAAAATTCACCTCAAACTGTGCTGACTAATATCTTGACTTTTCTTACTATTGTTGTTACTATTGTTTTTGTCTCTCTCTTTTTTTTACAGCAGTTATTGTTACAATGTTGAGGAACAAAAACCAAAGAAGTTTAATATTCATATACACCATATAGTAAGTATATAATATGTAAGAAATATACAATCTTAAATCTTCGTCAGATGTCTGAAAGATTTGACTGCCATTTAATAAATAAATAAAATAAACTATAAAACATTTGGTGCTGATGTATGTATGTATGTATGTATGTTTAGGGTACCAACAGGGAGCGCTGTTGCACCACTCACTTCAGACAGGTCAGACTTGTCTTGAAAGTCTTGAAATATCCGTGCTGCTCCAGTGTCCTCTCCTGCAACATTTTTACTTTTAGTACTAAAAGTACTCCTTATACAGATATTTCCCATTTCACTTATAGCTGAATTTAGGAGGGCCACTAACTACTATATTCAGATACAGTATTAGTGTAGATTTCCGTTCTACACAAACATTCAATTCCCATTGACAATTAATGGAGAATTTTACATCATTGTGTCTGAGCAAATCAGACAAAAAGGCAGGGGTTCTCAAACCAAAAAAGTATTTGTAAATTGTGGGGCAGACCACAATTTACAATGAAGTCTTGGTGGTATAGTAAGCCTGCTTGTGTTTGTTTGGATCTTAATGAAAAAACAGACCCGTCTCAACCGAGTGGTGCTGTACTGTACTCATGCTGTACAGTACAGCCCTCCTCCCTGGCTCGTGTGTGTGTGTGTGCGTGCGTTTTTTGACCCCCAGGAGTTAACTGCGGACAGGGAGGAACTCCTTATATGGTCAGCACACTCTATAGTAGAGAGGATTAACACAACAAAACAATAAAATAAGTGATATTTGAATTAAGTGAAATCACTGAATATACCTTTAAATAGACGTTAGATTCTAACGTCTATTTTGTCCACGTTTTGCCCAAATATGGAGACTGCAGGTTGAAGTCATAGACCTGACATCAGACTGGCCTCCAAATCTGATTGATTGAATGGGTATATGAAGCTGAGTCCCTCACGCAAGGGAACGCTCCAGCAGTCCTCAACCACTTCCGACACCAATGTAATGTTTAGCGCCCTGAGCTGGAATCGAACCCCGATCTCCAACACAGGGACAGATGACTGATGTCCCTGTCTGGTCACATGGTGTCAGATGTCTGAGATCCAGCAGTTTCTGTGGATCCACATATTTTATTGAACTTTATAATTGTTTTGTTTTGTATTATTTTAATTTCTAATGATTTACAGTCAGAATAGAATACTGTAGTTGCTCTTCTAGGTCCAGCCTGTGCTGTTCTTGAAGTACTCTGGCAGATTAGCTCTGACGTATTCAGATTATCGACACAGAGGACTGCAGCGCTTGCTGCATATAATTCAAACCCGCTTCAGACACTGTTAACCCAGACCTATGGGGTGGTGTTGGCAGATTGGTTGCTAAGCCAAATTACAATAACCCAAATCTCGGCGGCTCTGCCACACGTTAACTTCACTCCATCATGGTGGTGCTATGGTTACTGGTGAGTTGACCTGCTGAATTATGTGACAATCATGTAGACAATCATATAATGTCAGTATCCGAATGTAAATTGTTGCAGTTTGTTTATTAGCATAGTTCAATATAGTGGTATTTAGGCCACATTTAAAAACCTCCATGTAAGTTGTTTGAAGTCCACAAGACGGTCACATATTTCGTCAGGTCACCAATTTCACCACAACACTGCCATGCTGGCAGAGATTCTGGGTATTGGAATGTGGCCTAAGTAAATGGCAAACAGACTACATTTATATAGAGCCTTTCTCTAAAGTGCTTTACAATGTATTTCACATTCACTCATGGGTGAATGTGAAATTGAAATTGGGTTAGGGGCTTCAGTGTCTTCTTGATCAAGAAAACTCAAAGACACACAAGGAGGAGCCCAAGACTACTTTCCATCACTGCAGTCCAGTTCCAAGTCAACCTGGAGTCATTCATCTTCCATTCCATCCCCAGCCCTTCATCCACAAAGTCTGAAAACATATAGATACAATGTCACAAAAAAAAACGAAACGAAAAATGTAATGCCATTGACATTAGTGCCCAGCTTTGAACACAAACATTGAATGGTATTGACATAGAACGCCCAGCTTTGAATGACAAAAGTGAGGACACAAATTGTGATTGGCCGGCGTGATTGGGTGGGCCAGTTGTGATGCCAGAGTGAGATGATGTATGATGATAGGAGCAGCCCTCACTTTTCTGTTCATCTTGGATGGCTTGAGCCCTCTCTACCACTACAGAACAGACCCCAAATAAATAGAAGCCAATGGGTTTACCAGTGTGAAAACTAGTAAACCTATAGTGCTCAGTGGAGCGCAACTCTCCGCCGGAAGGCATGCCAACAAAATCCCCTGGCGGAGATGATCCACATCAGTGTGGCTTCACGTGGATCTCAGACTTCGTGTAGACAGCTTGTGATGTCAGTCATCTGTGTAAAGTATACTGTAACTCAGACTCGGGTTTCAGCTTGAACGGAGCCCAAGAATTACGGCCTGATCGACCCAGCGGATTCACATGAACAAGGAATTACTGACAGACGGACTCTCTTATAGATGGCTGTGCCACGCCATCTTACGCTGGCTGACGTAACATCAAACTGCCTTTATATCCCCCCTCTTTGTCTCTCTGTAGAAAGACAAAGTGGCTTTCCATTCTTCTCAAGGAATTTAACTCATGTGGATGAATATCTGTATCGACCATTTTTTATTGTACTGTACAGGTGAATTGTCTAGGACCGCTTCACCTTTTTGGGATCTGAAGCGTGTAGGACTACTTACCTCTTCAGGATCTGACGTACTGTAGGACGAAGCCAAAGCCAAACGTTGTGTCCAGAAGAAGCTATTTGTTATGGATCGCATTCCTAGCAGAGCCAAGCCAGTGGGCAACCACCAAGATGTCGCCTCCCCTGGTCTCCTGTCTATTTTGGTTATATGACATCACACATTATGTGGGCCCAGGAATGGTCTGGGAGACAACCAAAAACAGACAGGTGACAGCCGGGTCACAAGACCCAGGATTGGTCTGGGAGACAACCAGAAACAGACTGGTGACAGCGTGGACACATAACAACTTAAGCAGAAAGGTGAAGAAGCCCCATCCGCCTCTTCTGTGAGGAAGAACCCAACAAAGCTCTGCACAGACCAACATAGAAATACGCCCAGGAGAGCCAGAGGGTGGGAGGATGTACTCGGACAGGCCTAACGATGACGGACTGGCAAATGGATTATAAGCGACAACTGAGGCATGCGTTTGCATTGCAAGCAAGGTCTGCAAGAACAAGTGTGGCCTTAATCCTTTAGGTTTCAATGGCTTGCTTGGCACAGATCACAGCACAAAGTATCCACTCCTGGTGAGATGCAGGAGCCCAACCTGGAGACACCCAAGAATCTAGAACATTCATCTGCTAAGCTTCTCTGGCTACAAGCAAAGTAGTTCGGCAGCATCAGGTCAAGTGGCCTCCAGCAAGCCAGCACAGAAAGTGGCTCCAGTTCCACAAGGATGTGGCCAGAATCATTGAACCAACTCCAACAACAGGGCTTTAGATGATGACCACACTCATTGTCAGTTTTGAGTCTGAGAGATTCTATGGCAGTTCAAGATGGTCAGACCTGAGGTTACAGGCAATAAACGTGATTCCCTGAAATAAAAACAAATGGTGAATTGAAGACCCTGCGGCTTACCTGTGATTGGAAGTGTGAGGGTGTGATTTGTCCGTTTTACCATCTCTTAGGTGGTGCTGGAAGTCATCAGGGGCCTCCTCAACTGCTGCCACCCGTCTCTGTGGAAGCTCAGTTGTTTTCCTCATCACTGTCATCAGAGCCTTTAGGACTAGTGGGGGGTGAAGTGGGGGAATAATTGGGGGAGGAGTGGGAGTACATTGTAGACTCTGGGGAGCTCGGGCTGTGGGGAGGTGAGGTCAGTGAGGTGGGGGAATAGGAAGGGGACCTGGGCAAGTAAGAAGGGGATGTGGGAGAATAGGAGGGGGAGTATGTGGGTGAATAATTGGGAGAGGTGGGGGAATAACTGGGGGAGGTGGGTGAGTAAATTGGAGACTCCGGGCTGTAGGAAGGGGAGGTCTGGGATGTGGGAGAATAGGATGGAGACCTTGACAAGTAAGAGGGGGATGTGGGAGAATAGGAGGGGGAGATGGGTGAGTAGTTGGGTGATGTCAGGCTGCTGTTTTGCACTATGGGGGAGTACGATGGGGAAGTGGGTGAATAGGAGAATGATGTTGGGGAGTAACCTTGACTCTGCGGGGTGTAGCCACCAGGGGAACGAGATGCGTATGTTGGAGAAGTAGGTGAATGGCTGGGGGATGTGGCTTCACCTGTAGAGGTGATGTATGGGCTGGCTGGGCCAGATGAGGAGTCAGGAGACCCGGCAAGAGGGGACCAAGCTGGTGAGTAGCCTGGTGAGAAGGCAGTCGCATCCGGTCCTGCACTGGGCGAAAATCCTGGTGCGTCCGGGGTCCTACCGCTTCCAACACTAGGAGAACATGCATCGTATGCATCGTATCGGATGTTCGTGGGGATCTCCATGCCATATTTACACTTCTCAGCATCCAGCAGCAGGTCGAAGCAGCCCGTCCCGGCTGCAGCCAGCTGACCAAGCATGATGTTCTCAGACACACCCTTCATCGGGTCATTCTCGCCGTGGTATGCCGCTTCCATCAGCACGTCCACCATCTCCTCGAATGAGCACTTCATGAGAGGTCCTGTGTCTTGCCGATTTATGCCGTGACGTGTTATGGGCATCAGATGTCCTCTGCATGTCATGGTGTCACAGAGCAGGGCCAGGTGGCGGTAGTTGACGTAGGAACCATCAAACGAGATGACGTGGTACAACTCGCGCTCCAGAGCCTTGCGTGCAGCCTCAATTCCAAGCACAGTAAAGATCTCCACAATGTCATTAGAGGTGGTCCTGACAGGGTCCACATCCTTCTCGCTGAGGACCTTCATGAGTCCACCTCCATCCGTTTCAAGTATCCACTCCTGCTGGGCCTTGAACTCGCCCTCCTCCGTAATGATGATCTTTTTCTTGTTATCCGTCTGGGGCAAGTGCATGTAAACCTTGCTGATATGCTCAATGCCCTGTAGTGTTAAATCAAACAGATTAGTTTCGATGAACCTCAGAAAAACATTATCAGCCATCTTTTCCACCGTGTCCTCGCCATCGTGGAACTTGTTCTCGTCGCTGCTTGTTAAACGCATCCGCAGAACCAGCTTCTCTGCATTGTCGTCGTTGAAGATACAGTTCAGTTCCTCTCCATAATACGCATTGATCTTTTCAGTGATCTGCTCCATGGTGAGCTTGCGGTCATTCATGTGCTTGCGGTCCAGCTCAATACGAAAAAGCCAAGGAGATATGCGTGTAACGTCTAAGCCCTCGATGTCATAGAACATGCTCACCCACTCTTGGTCCTCTGTCACCACTGTAGCCTGGGGGTCTGGATCGTAATAAATGGCAGTGTTGGCTGTTACCTTGCGTAGAGTGGTATGCTCCAGTCGAAACAGGATGTCCTTGGCCCTCTCTGCATCTTTTGCAGCCTGACCCAGAAGGAAAACTGTCAGTGATGGTGTCTTGGGCCTCTTGGATATGTTGATCAGCTCCTTCAGACGCGGCACACCCAGCGTAACATTCTTGGCCGACACACCAGCATAGTGGAAAGTGTTGAGGGTCATCTGGGTGGCAGGCTCTCCCAGTGATTGGGCAGCCAGGGCCCCCACCATCTCACCTGGGTGGGTGATGGACTGGTTAAACCTGGCCTCAATTTGTACTAACAGCCAATCGAAGGCTTGTGTGGAAAGACGGAACTCTTCAGTCATACGTCTGGAGCAGAGGGTGGAGCGCAGGTGGATGTTGAAGAGCAGTGTGGCATTTTGCTGCGCCTGCGTACTCAGAGGGTTGTCACCATTCACAATCACCAGCCTCTTACTCAGCTCCTCAACACCCGTGATCACTTGAAAGGGATGGAGATCTGTGGGGGTGCGAGTGTTGACTTTGAACATCTTCTGGGCATTCCAGATCATTCTGGCCAGGTTGCATGGCAGTGCCACCTTGCTGTCCCCAGTGGGGAAAATGGCCCTGAGGGTCTCTCTATCTTCCGTCATCTTGTCAAATTCCTTCTCCAAGGCGGCCTGTATATGAGCCTTTGTGGTCACATCTTTCACCACATCCTCCTGCAGGAAGTGCCTCAACGACCTGTCATTGTTGTAGGCAAACTTGAACTTCTTTTCAAATGCCCTGTTTGAGGGTTTAAGTGTGGCCATGTTTTGGAACTCCACAGCCTCTCCGGCCAGACCATCCTCACCGTATCGCAGCTGGACCACCTGATTTACAGAGTTACGTACCGTGGCGTCATACTTCACCATCACCGACTCCATAGATTTGATCAGACGGCGCTGGATGTAACCAGTCTCAGCAGTCTTGATCGCTGTGTCGATCAGACCTTCTCTGCCTGCCATGGCGTGGAAAAAGAACTCGGTGGGTGACAGGCCAACCATGTATGAGTTCGCTACAAAGCCTCTGCTCTCTGGGCCATAGTCATCCTTAAGAAAGTGGGGCAATGTTCGGTGCTTGAAGCCAAAAGGGATACGTTTACCCTCAACATTTTGCTGCCCCACCATTGCAATAACCTGTGATATGTTGATCTTAGATCCCTTGGACCCGGCCACCACCATGGTCTTAAAGTTGTTGTATTCAGACAGGGACTTCTGAGCAGAGGATCCTGTCTTGTCACGGGCATCGTTGAGAATACGGTTGACATGGTTCTCAAAGGTTTGCCTCAGCGTGCATCCTGGGATCGGCTCTAACTCGTTGTTGTGGGCTTTTTTGAGGACTTCATTCACGTCCTGCTTAGCTTTCTTGATGGTATTCTCGATGTCAATGAAACTGTTACCTTGCGCAATAATGTCATCAATACCGATGGAGTGACCCTCGATGAGCAGCCAGTTGTTCACCACAGTCTGTATGTTGGAGAGGAATAGTCTGGTGATGTCGTGGCCCATCTCCAAGTAGGAGATGTGGACCAGAGAGCCAGATGATGTTCCAAGAGACTTCTTACACATGATTCCCATGATCAGCTCTCCATTCTCCACTATGACCTTGGTGTCTCCTGGGGAGATGTGTTTGTCAGGTCCTGTGTCCTCCTCATCGGGGTGGGTGCTGTGTGTTCGGATGATATTGATGTGTCCAGGAATGATGAGGCTGAATATCTGCTTGCCTGTCCACAGGGGACGGGGCTTGAGGATGGCCGGCTGGGGCATCCTCCCATCCCACGTGGAGAGGTACATGAGCAGGTTCATCATCTCGCCCTTCTCTAAGAAAACGTCCCTTTTGGTGAATTTGTGCACAGCTGTGAGTGTGTCCTGCACGATTCCCATAACGGGCCGGTTCGACTGGGGCGTGATAATCATGCGCGGCACCATGGCCAGCTCCTGTATCTCTGCCTTGGCCTCAAGGGACTGTGGCAGATGGAGATTCATCTCATCACCATCAAAGTCAGCATTGTACGGGGTGGTCACACTGAGGTTAAGTCGGAACGTGGACCAGGGAAGGATCCGAACTCTGTGCCCCATCATGGACATTTTATGTAATGTCGGCTGTCGATTGAAGATGACAATGTCACCGTCGCACATGTGTCTTTCCACCTTGTAACCAAACTGTAGATTTATATCACTTGGATTGGGGTGGAATCGTAGGTCAATTCTGTCCCCATTGTCACGGATAATATATTTGGCTCCAGGGTAGTTGCTGTGTCCTCTTCGGACCAACTCTTGTAACCTACTAATATTAAATGGTGTGACAATTTCTGGGAAGGTCATGTTAGCTGCGATGGATTGTGGAACGCCCACTTCGTCAAGTGATAGGTTGGGGTCAGGGGTGATGACAGTTCGGGCTGAGAAGTCAACACGTTTCCCCATCAGGTTGCCACGGATTCGCCCCTCCTTACCCTTTAGACGCTGTTTGATGGATTTTAGTGGGCGGCCAGACTTTTGCATTGCCTTGGGCAGGCCTGGAAGCTCATTGTCCACCAAAGTGGCTACGTGGAATTGAAGGATCTTGAAGTCGTCAGCGATAACATGAGCCGGGGCACCGCTCTGCTCGTTTTTTCTCAACTGGTTGTTAATCTTGATTATGTCAGCCAGTTTGTGGGTCAAGTCATCCTGGTTGCGAGCGGAGCCCTGCATGACCACAGCAGGCCTGACGGCCAGTGGAGGCACAGGTAAAACAGTGACAATCATCCACTCCGGTCGGGCAAACTTAGGGTCCATAGCCAGAATTATATTATCCTCATCTGAGATTCGCTTGAAGATCTCATGCACCTGCCCAGGACTCAACAGGATTTTCTTCTCCTGAGAGTCCTCATTGACCTGCTGCCACTCTGCGCATAGCTCAAGGCCATTGCGCCGAATACGGGGCTGGTGGTACCCGCAGCCACCATGGCCTTTCTCCTTGCTTTTGTCATCCTCTGTCTCCACCTGCTTGGCTCCGGATTCCATTTCAAAATCCATCTCCTCTCCTCCTTCACAGACAGTTTTGCTTTTACACAACTCATATATGTGTGCCAAGCGCTTTCTGGGATGCCCTTTAGATTTGGACAGAAGGTCTTTGATCTTTGGATTATTTGAATCCACTAATAGCTTGGAGCAATAGTGGCAAACACAGCGGAGAACCGTCTTAATCTGTGACATGAAGCCGACATGGAAGACTGGCTTTGCCAGCTCTATGTGTCCAAAATGGCCCGGACATTCCGCCATGTTACCGGCACACGTTTTACACCTTCCTGATCGTTCCATGACACCTTGCCTTGGGTCCATCAGGCCACCAAGTTTCGGACGGCCTCCTTCTATGATTACGGCGTGTTCAAGTCCACCTTCCGTGACAGACATGCGTTTAATCTCATCTGGGCTGAGGATGCCAAATTGCACTCTCTTGATGAGGCGCAGTGAGCATGCGCTGTCACCAGAGGGTGGTCCATGCATCCTGTCTATTGAATGATACGAGGCACAAATCTCTCTTTGTCTTTCTCTCTTATCAAGTTCACCTATCTCCTATATTTATCGTACGATAAATATAAGCCTCTAAATTTAAATCTCTTTTCTATATCGATCTAGATTGACATCGAAAGAGATATGATCGATACAACACATCGCACTCGCTTATATAACTGACCGAGCTCTGGGCTGACAACACAGACAACACAAACTGTTGTCATGCATGCCTACTGTATAGCAACCAGGCATGCATGGCATGCCTGACTATTCATGAAGTGGTTACATGTCGCTAAAAGTTGCTAAATGACATTTAGTTTATTTGAAATTTCACTTTAAAGGACAGTTGTGATGACATTGTGTGTTGTCATATCAATATCATATATGGCATATACTGTATACTGTATGATAATAGATACAACACTATACTGTAAATAGAATATATACTCTATGTTACTAGTGCAGTGCATGGTATGTGTTATGCTTTATTGTATCATCATGCGTTCCTCTCCAAAGAGGTTAATTAATGCAGTAACTAGGTCTGTTATTGTGATACTTTTACAGACTGGCAATCAATTCTCGTTCACAGTTCATACTGCCTCGATAGCATTGTGCTCAATATTATTGTCTCCACCTGGCCGAAGGTATGGGGAGAGAGAGTATGTTTTGCATGTCTGGTGTGTGTGTGTGTGTGTGTGTGTGTGTGTGTGTGTGTGTGTGTGTGTGTGTGTGAGACTGTGTGTGCGTGCGTCCGTCTGAACATTACCAGATAATCTCCGGCACCGTTAACCCGGTCGGTGCCAAATTTTGCACTCACACTCCCTGGATGCCAACATGAACCTCTGCCCCAAGTTTCCCAGAACGGCCTGTTATAGCGCCACCAGGAGGCCAACTTTTGAAGAACAATTTTTTTTTTAATATTACTCTATAGTAGCCTAATATGACTCATGTGTTCAAGACTGATGTGTCCGATATTTCAAATTCCATCCTAATTGGCTTTCAAAGTCTGCAGGATTGGCCCGTTTTGAACAAAAACCTCAAATCATGAACACAGCGTGCAATTTACGTGAAATCTTTCACAGACTTTCCTACTAGGCTGAGAAATATATCCCACCATTTTCACTTTGGCCTGTTATAGCGCCACCAACAGGTAGATTGTTGTAAAACACATTTTTGGAACAAAATGCCTCAAATCATCCAATTGCCATCCGTAAGAAGAAATGGCACCCTTTTCACATTGGCCTATTATAGCGCTACCAGGAGGCCACAACCTGACCTGCCCTGGTGGAGACCAGCTGTCCCCCGAGGGGCACTTTATCTAGTTATTGTTAAACAGTGTGCACATCAACAAACACAATCAATCAATCTTTATTTTTATACAATGTGTGATGCATTCTTTTATTTTCCTGAACTGATTATATGTCGAAAATTGCAATCATTCAAATATAGTGTTTGTTCATACACTTGTCCACCAGGCTCATGACTTCAATCCATTCCATCAAACTTCTGACTAAATTACCTTGCACTCTCAGTGCATCAATGGCGAACAGTGTCTCTTCATTTGTGAAAATGTTCCTTGATTGGATAACTTTATTTGTTTGTTTGTTTGTTTGTTTTCAACAGAATTTAAAAACCATCCATGCTCCTGGAGAAGATCAGACACTTCCTGTTCCCAATAACCCACTATCCTACTTGCCATTCTGTCATCTGGTACAGTAGGTCAAGCATTCTATTCCACAGGTTTATTACATTCATTTTCCACCCAACTTCACACGGTATCCATCCCATATCACCATTTACAGTAACAACACTTACACATTTGTTAAAGGACCTGAATCCCCAAACTCCAGAGGAGTAATCCAAGATAGGACAAACACATGACTGGTATAGCTGAGTATACAGTAAGTAGCAAACCCATATATCTTAAAACCTTGGTCTTTCCGATGATACATCCTAAAGCCCTACTTGCGGAGTCTGAAAAATTTTCACAATTTTTCCACAATCTTTCAAAAATAGCAAATCTACAAGTAATGTAGATGTACAAGTATTGTACTAGTATTGTAGTATATCTGCTATTTTTGAAAAGCCAACCAATGTGAAGCAGCTTAAATCACAGGCTGACAGGAGGGAATATTATGTGAAATGATAACTTTCCCAAGGTGCCGCAAGCAAGTCTCGGGGATACAATGTTGTCAAATTCAGGACACACCTGAACAAATCAACGTTGTTAAGCAACGGTTTGTGTTGTGTGATGTCAGACCAGAGCTTTGACAAACTTATATACTTTCTTTAACATTTTTAACTTAACACTCAGGTTTAACCTCATTAGCTGCCATCCGTTGTCTTGTTATTATGTCAAAAAGCAATTCCACAAATAATAATAACAAATGAGTGTGCCTCTAGTCGTTATCCGTTTGGAACTAGCAGACCAGTCGCTTTCTCCACAAGGTTTCCAGTATTCTGCAGGGGAGCTCGGGACAGCCGAAGCGGAAACGCCAGAGAGAGCTCTGGGCCTTGCCAAGGCCACTCTGACTGGGAAGACCGAGCTAGAACGAGCTGCCGTTCTACACAAGCACATCGGCAGTAGAGCCATGGGAGACATGGTCATTGAGACCTTTGAACTAAACCCAGGAGGTGTCAAAGACACACTCGGCCCGAGAGAGGAGACCCCTGAAGCTCAGTGCTCGAATGCTGAAACGGATTGTAAGGAGGGCTGTGAGGGAATCAAGTCTCAATACTCGGCATTCAAGCAACTATCAGACCAGATCTCCTTCTTCAGTGGAAATCCCTCAGTGGAAATTGTCCAAGGTATCATGCACCTCTACAAGACCAATAAAATGACGTCACTTACTGAGGATGTGAGACGTAGTGCCGTGCTGTGCCTACTTGCCGTTCCAGCTACCATGACCAGCCATGACCTTATGAAGCTTGTGGCGCCTTATAATGCTGTAATGGAACACATGAAAATTATACGTGATTCCACCCCTAACCAGTTTATGGTGCTGCTCAAGTTCAGTACTCAGGCGGATGCTGACAGTTTCTACACTGCATCTAATGGCCGCCAGTTCAACTCAATAGAGGATGCAGTGTGCCATCTAGTTTATGTGGAAAGGGCAGAAGCCATCAAGTCTGAACAGGGAGCAAGTTTGCCAGTGATGGAGTTGACCGAGCTGCCTAAGTGTATTGTCTGCCTAGAGGGAATGGACGAGTCGGTTAACGGCGTCCTCACCACCCTCTGCAACCATAGTTTTCACATCCAGTGTCTCCAGCGCTGGGAGGACGCCTCGTGTCCTGTATGTAGGCACCGTCAAACACCGGAATCCGTTGAGGAGAACAAGTGCTTTGAGTGTGGCGTGCAGGAGAATGTGTGGATCTGTTTGATCTGTGGGCATGTCGGCTGTTGCCGTTACGACAGTGTACATGCTCTCAAGCACTTTGAGGAAACGCAGCATACTTATGCCATGCACCTCACCAACCAGCGTGTCTGGGACTACGCAGGAGATAACTACGTCCATCGACTTGTGGCAAGCAAGACAGATGGAAAGATGGTGCAGTATGAAAGTAAATTTGATGGAGACATATGCCATGCTGAGAAAATAGAAGCGCTGCACTTAGAGTACACATACTTGCTGACAAGTCAACTGGAGTCCCAACGGATTTACTGGGAGAATACGATTTTCCGCCTGGAGAAAGACACAGCCGACGAGATCATGAACATGAAGGAGAACATGAAGGAGAAATGTTGTAACTTGGAGCTACAGCTGGCAGAGCTAAGCAAGGAGAGACAGCGAGTGGACAAAAAATATACCCAAGTGAACAGTCGTGTGACGAAGCTGAGCCAGGAGCTGACGGAGGAGCAGGGGATGAACCGCTGTCTGAGAGCCAATCAGTTGCAGCTGCAGGCCCAGTTGGCAGGTGAGGAACGCAAAGGAAGGGAGACTGCAGAGCACAAGGATCAGACAATAGCAGAGCTGCAAGATCAGCTGAGAGACTTGATGTTCTCCCTGGAGGCTCAACAGCAGATTGAACACATGCCTTCGGAAGCTCGGAGGGAAATTCAAGAAGGACAAATCGACTTTTCTGTGAGCCCTTCAAGCAGCACCTTAGGGGCAGGTCCCTCTGTCAGAGGCAAGAGGGGTCATGCCAAGAAAAGAAAATAGTCAGCAATTAAACAGGAATTGACTTACTTTGATGCCCCCTGCATCATGGTTCTATATAGGTGTGCTCACTTCGCGCTCACTTTGTTATTGAAATATGAAATATTTCAGATTGTACTTGAAAGAGGAAGGTCAAGGGGTGAAGATTTGAACAAAATTACTGATAACAAAACACTCCTTTTTTCCGTAGAAAAAAAGAGTATCTTTCATGATCCAGAGGAAGAGGAACTAGATTTAGGTATAGTTTATACAATACACAAATGTTCAGTAACAGGAACTATCCTACATGGAAGGGCTGGCGGGCCGAGCTTACAACGCCCATGCATGTCATCACGCTCATGTCGTGGAGGAATTCCCGATGCAGCTACGCCCGAATAGGTGTGTTGTCCAACCTCAATGTGTCTTCATGGCAGATCAGGTACAAACAAATCATCTCCATATAGAGCTCTAGACCGATTCACTATACCATATACTGTAGAGTTTGGGTTGAGGCAGCGAAACGATCCAAACTCATATAGGTGTGAGGGGGCCCAAACCGAGTATAATGTCTACTCTAAAGAATGCATATACCACGTGCACGTACCTACACATTTCTTGACTCCTCACTGCTGGTAGCCGAATGTACTAAAATACACATACCCTTACCCCTGTGCTGGGGTTTCTCAGATCTTTTTTTCTCCATCTGCCATGCAGGCACGCAGGGATGGCAAGTGTCTGTGAGACTGGAAAAAGACTGGACTGATCAGCAGCAGGCCAAAGACGTCCGGCCTCCATCACAACTTTTTCAAATTGAACTCTTGCTGGTGCTATCCTATACTATCCTATGCGCTATACATTTTGGCATAATAATAACTCAGTGTACGTTGTACAATCAAAAACTGGGTCTAATAATGACAATATAGCCATCTCCAAATTTGGGCAAGGTTTCATCCCGATCCGAAACCCATTGACTGCCATTATATAAATGTAGAATGAAATATATATATATATTAAAATATATATATATATATATATATATATATATATATATATATATATATATATATATAAAATATATAAACATATATACCAATTTGGCCCTCTGTGGTCTGGATCTGATATGACAGATGAAATTCATTATCCTATAAGCATTGGATTGACTCTGCTATGATTTGTATTAGAGATTTGTCTGGTAAAGAATCAAGATCTACCAAACATCAGGATAATAGGAACTGAAACAGTAAATGATGAGACTGACAACATGCACATGGCTCTGACTGACAGGATATAGTTGTAAATCATTGTAAGCCAAAAAATTGCTGTCTGTCTGTCTGTCTGTCTGTCTGTCTGTCTGTCTGTCTGTCTGTCTGTCTGTCTGTCTGTCTGTCTGTCTGTCTGTCTGTCTGTCTGTCTGTCTGTCTGTCTGTCTGTGAACCCATAGCCTGCAGGAACAGGCTAGTTACCATGGAGACAACAAGACAACACTGTCCAGCTGTGGAAGCCTGGTGACGCGACTGTCCAGCGTCCAAGCAGTAGTGTTGCCATGTCTGCTTATTATAAGCGGTCTGTGTGTGTGTGTGCGTGTGTGTGTGTGTGTGTGTGTGTGACTGTGTGTGTGTGTGTGTGTGTGTGTGTGTGTGTGTGTGTGTTGCAGAATTACAGTACGTTTCAAGTAGGCTACAACTCAAGTACAGTAGGGCCCACCATTTTCAATTAATCAAAACAATTAGAGACGTACGAATATACACAACTATAATATAGTTGTGTATATTTATACTTATATATTTATATTTATATTTATAGTTATATATACGTATATATAACTATAAATAAAATACGTATATATTATGTAGTTATATTATAGTCAAAACAGGAAATCGTCATAGAGGAGGTTAAAAAGGCAAAATAAACGATATACAGTGAGGGGGGAAAGGGGTGGGTGGGGGGGGCCAGTTTCGAATTGCAGCCGTCCGTAGGTGCCCTTTGAGAGCAGTTTTGAAGGAGTCACAGGATTTGCATGTCTTAATGACTGTTGGTAGGGCGTTCCACATTTTGGTGGCATAGGAGCTAAATTAATTTAGTCCCTTGTTTGTACCGAATCTGGGTTGCACATGAACCGTTGAACTCCCTCTGGTGTTGTGGGTGTGGACTTTGTTAACATTATGGAAGTATTTAGACAGGTACATGGGGTATCTTGATGGTGTAGCGAATCTTGTGGACCAGACCCATTCCAAGATGCTGTACTCTGTCCTCAACCCTAAGCCATTCCAGCCTGTCAAAGTGGGCAGGGGTGAGGTGGGTTCGGGGAGTGAGGCCAAGTAGTAGCCTGACCAGTTTGTTTTGGGAAGTCTAGAGTCTTGTTTTAAGGGCCTTAGGTGCTGTGGTACCACAGCGGTGCATAGTCTTGTACGAAGGCTCCTGTTAGGGTCTTCAAGGTGTTTTTGTTGACCAGTGAGGAGATCCTGTATAGGAATCTTGTTCTTTGGTTGATTTTTTTGATTATGTTGGTGGCCATTTTATCACCGGATGGAAACTAGGTACGTTATTTCATCTTTTCGTGTGATAATATTGTCACCCACTCTAACCAAGAAGCCATCTGTGAGATTACTATTTGATCCAAATGGATTCAGTTTTTCCCAGGTGTAAAGATAGTTTGTTATCAGCGAGCCAGGTGCAGATTCTACCAAGTCCAGAGCTGAGGGCCTTCTCAACCTGTCCAAATGTCCAAATGTCCACAGTAACAGTTTTTGTAATAACTTGTGCTTTCGTTTGAAATGTACCCATTCTGCATACTGTGAAATATTATTTTCAATCAATCAATCAATCAATCAATCAATCAATCAATCAATCAATCAATCAATCAATCAATCAATCAATCAATCAATCAATCAATCAGCATGTAGAATCCACTATTATTTTCAAATGGACGTAGGCTAGCTATAGTATTTACGGTAGTAGTCTTTTGGACTTGGTTTTCATAGTATATCAACCCTTGTTGCAAGAATCTGGCAACACTGCTGCCAAGCAGCCAATCATAGCCGCGTCTCGCCGGGCTATGGGGCCGTGTCCACTGTAGTCACACTGGTGTGTTGGTACAGCAGGGAAGCACTGACTCCACTCAGCAGTTAGTTACAACAGTACAGCTTTACTACAGAAATGGCGGAGGGGGAGTTGGACGTGGACTCGCTGATTTCCAGGCTTTTAGAGGGTGAGTTTGCAAACAAGCGACACTTCTTTAATTCCTACACATCATGTTGTTCGAGACGCTCTCTTCCTCCTCACCAAGGAAGGAACTTCTTCTTAGCTTTTAAATATTTTTGTCGCGACTTGCTTGGGGGGGACAAAACTGTCTTGCTTTTTGTCGCCTGTCTGTTTTTTGTTGAGTATCTGACTGTGGGTCACTAAATAATACAAAACACACCATGCAGTGACTAGGCATACCTTTGCTTTGCCTCTAACCACCATCTCTTTCTGTTTATTATTATTATGACACTTTTTCAATTCGATAAAGCTAAACAGTACTGTGTTTAGAAGTACCATTACATTACTCACAATCTTGTATGTACGAACATTTAGCGTCGTTTTAACATGTAATAACGGATGTATGCAGCCTGTTAACAACAGGATGACTGAGTCCTGGCTGGCTGCTATACTAAACAAAAGTTGCAGAAGGTTACTTTAATTAATACTGCCTAATGTTTGGCGGTGGAATTGTCTCCTCAAAATCCGCCGGTGGGCCTGTCTGTATTGTGGAATGAGGATCTTTTCGCTGTCCTGGCGCCCTTTGGCTATTTAACAATACTTACAAACAAATATACCATAACTATGATCATTCAATATTAAATGATTCATTAATAATAATAATCACGAATAGATTGGATCTGTTGGGTTCAGTAAAGGGGGCTGCTTTTACACAATAACTTTAGGGGGACTTTTCTATAGTCAAAATGTGAGATACATGCATACTTTCAGAGACTTTCACTTGATAGTGACAATAGCTAAGTAAGTAGTATACTCAACTTTAGTACTCTGGGACAACTGAGTGGTGAATGTTGCCTGTCGTTTCGTTGAGTTCTTTCATTTGACCCAGACCCAGTACATTTATCTGCATGGCACTATAGTCATACCAGAATAGGTAAAACTGTAACGGGGTGCCTTTTGTGTAACTGTTGTTGTTTTATTTTGCATTGTGCAAAGAAATCCCAGTGTCACTGTGTCATCTGTTGGCTCATCATGTCAACAGACGGGTCATGAGATTACGTAATGATGGCCTTTATCATTGCCGTTGTTGTCATCATTCAATTCATCATTCATGTCATCATCATAAAAGTTCCCACTTTTAGCTTGTGCTCCTTCCCAATGGAAGCACGGCCCACTTAATGTGTTTCCCGTGACTCAGCTGGTCAACAATGATTTGAAATGTTGGCATTTTTTCCATGTGAGGTACTGTATCTGATTTAGGGAGGAGATGGGTTTACTACTTGATCGTCTTAATCGCTTAAGCCCTAATTTTAGAATACTTTCCATCACATTTCACAGGCAGTGCATTGAAAGATCTGCTGCTATTTTTGAACATTTCTGCCTATAATGAGATGATGCCCAAATTAGGGATGATGTCACGTTAAAACTGGTTACAACACGTTACAAGCTCGGCTCCAGTTTAGACTTACACTTGTAACACTGCACAAGAAAGAGAGACTTTTACTTTAGCCGTGGCGGCAAGTGTTACTGTTGAACCCATTATTGTGCTTTAGCAGGTATACGGGCGATGTTGCAGGCAGCTGATGAGGCTAAATATTATATTTCTCATTTATGTGTTTCCCTCTCTGGTACAAATCAAACTCAAAAGGAGCACAAAGACAGCGATTCCAATTTCACTCAAGGCACAGGCGTTGAGTGAACTTGGACTGGTACAGACACTGAGTGGTGAACAAACATTATTGATTGATGGTCAGCGAACAAACGCATGTACACACACAGGAGGCACAGATGTATTTGGGAACTGGATCGAGTTACACTCGAAACACAAACACAAAAACAGCACTGTGATAATGAACAAACGTGGTGTGTGTGTGTGTGTGTGTGTGTGTGTGTGTGTGTGTGTGTGTGTGTGTGTGTGTGTACATCAACAAACACAGTGTGGACATGTCAATGACGTAACTTACTGTATTGTGTTAATTGTTATCGTTGTGGATTGACCTACACAACTTGTTCCATAAGTGTCCACTCACCTGATACAAGTTGTCACTAAGTAATTATCAATCCAGTGCTACTGGCATTTGTGTCCACATCCTGAGCTAAGACATGCCAGCTAGCTAGTTGGCTCTGTAGTTGGCAGGCTGCTTGTGTTTGTAATGCTATGCTGCGCTGCTGACGAAACCTTCACTGTGTTGTTCTGGCAGGATCTGACCTTAAAAGGCTTCCAGATGTGTTCTGTGTACATATACAGTAATGTATACTATACTCCCAAATCCATTGCTCCTCATCCACTCTAGTTTTGACCCCCATTGTAACTTTCTCCAGCCCTGGCAGTAAACCATCAGCAAGCATTCAAGCCAAAAAAAAGGGGGTGCACTGCATATATATGTTTGGTCCGACTACCAAATAGTCCGTCCGACAGCCTTCCTAAAACCCAACTACGGATAGGCCATAATTGTGTGTGCGTGCAAGATTCTGGACCTTTGTTTCTTCATTATAGAGCTTGCACTGGGTCTTTTTCACCAGGACAGGAATCCACCCATCTGAACGTGAAATGGACATACTGTGGTTTGCTTTCATTCCAACCTCTGGCCCTCACGAGGTTCTCCCCATGGCTTATCACTACTTAAGACAACTCTCCTGCCGGGTCACACTTTTTCTGTTATGCCACTTTCAAGTTGTTTCTCTGTCAAAAGCAATTCTGGGGACGTTCCCAATGTTGCCCTAGTATAGGACGGCAACGGGGTCTCCTTACTCTTTGAGCAGGGGTCTCCCTCATCTCTGACTGCACTGTATTGGTGCCAGTCACACACACGCGCATGCACACGCACGCTGAGGCGTGCTCTCTGATCTCCCATTAAATGTCAACAGGCGCAGCTGTCCCTGGTAGTAATTACCTACCCTTTCAGTGACACACGCAGAGGGAGGAAAGAGTTTCAGAATGACCCCCTGCGTACAGTAGACCGACCGACACGCAATAGTCCGACACCCTGGCCTGCCCTGGCCTAAACCCTAACCCTAACCGCATGCGGAAGCCACGGAGTGAGTCTTAACCGGCCACGCGTGTGTCTTAACCGGCCACGTATGTCGGAGCCACGGGTGAGTCTTAACCGGCCACGGGTGAGTCTTAACCGGCCATTTATGTGTCTTAACTGACCACGTATGTTATAGATATTAAAAAAAGAATCACACCCGTGTGAAGTGAAGGGCGCTCTTATCATCGTACATCATCTCATTCCGGCCAATCACAATTGCCGTCCTCACCTTCGTCATCAAGGTGAGGACAAGCTCATAGCGCGCCACCGAGTGGCGCGCTATGAGCTTGTAGGTCTGCTATTTTTGAAATATCGAAGAGCGACTGACATAGAAGACATTTTTTGAATCTGATCTCGGGTCAGAATGAAAACTGTCAGGATGTAGAAGACATTTTTAGAATCTGATCTCAGGTCAGAATGGATTTTAATGGCAAGATGGCCACCATGTGAATATATAAAATCTATAGATAGCAGTCGGCAGTGAGCGAGCAAACTGTCAATCTGGTCAGTGTGCTGCCATGGCCGACAGACCTAACCTGATCTACTGGCAACACTGCTAGCAGTCAGAGCCACTTGCTGACCGGGGTGTAAGTACCTAAACAAGTGCCTCCAGGTTTTGCCTGTCATTGAATACTGCGCGCATGCAATTACGCTGTTAAAGGTGGTGTTAAATAAATAAATAATAATTGAATGCTCTATTCCGAGAGTAATCATTGCTGTTTGTCCAGTAACGGGGGTCTATCCATTTCCCCAGTTCTTTAGTAGACAGAAAATTACTTTTCAGGTCTGGGAAGGGAGAAGAACTTAAAATGTATGTATAGTCAGTGTTCTACATTTACATGCAAAACTCAAATCTTTCGTCAGTGTTAACTAAGTTTACTGTTGATTGATGCCAAGTAAGTCACTTTGACTACCATGGGATGATGTCATACCCAACCTTTGAGCTGTGATGTAAGTGCATCTGACGATGACTTTCACACTGTGCTCCATCATTGCTTTTTACTGTTGCATTGAATGCACAGATGAGATGTGATCGGAGCAAAATGCCGTTGGTCCATTCAACTATCCAGAGTTCGTGCAAAATCTGCAGTTTATTAATTCTTTTTAGCACCATTCGTGGTGTGTTTCAGCCATGTGTATATTTCCAGACACTCTGGACTGAAAGATCAGTTAGTTTTATTTTTTATTTTATTTTTTCACACAGGAAAACTAAACAGGCAACAACAGTCTTTTATGCCATGCCATTATTGCAGTCCATTGTGACGATTTATATTTTTATTAGCCTAATAATTATAAATTCTGTGGTTTAGTTACTGGTCAAGATGGTTATCAAGATGCAGGCCGATTTTAAATTCTAATTGGCCAATCTATTGCCTCGTTCCCCCCTTATTTGTATGTATTGGTATGTGACAGTCATCCATAGAAAATGTTCAAACTTTGTGTTTATCATCATACACACCTGCCTGCATGCATGGATGGCGCAGATGATGGTACAGACAGACAGACAGACAGACACACACGTACTGTACGGACTGTGTTGCTTTGCAGTTGTTTGTTGACAGGAGGTGACTTCTGCCTTGGGTGACATACCTACAGTCCTACACTACCTGATCTATATACTGACAACAACTTCTGCTAGCTTTCAACCCAATCGCTCCTGCTTTACTTGTCGCTGACTGGTGTGTAAGTAGGTACCGGTACCTTAGTTATGTGTATTCAGGTTTCTTTTGTGCATCTACGGACATGCACATGCAAATACGCTGTTAAACTGGGAATGGTAAATGGTTTATGGCAGGAGGAAGGAACCCAGCTGGTTTACATGTTTTGGTTAAAACTGAGGCTCTGGCTCAAGATTCCTCGTCCTGTAATTTGTAAGAACTTTCAGGGTGTTACTGTTCATTTCAGTTTGGTAGGGCACTAGTCTAGCATTTCAATGAATGAAATGATTTAATCGTTTCTCCAGAAATGTTTCCCTGTCCCACACTTGGCATGTGAATACTTCCTGCCTCAGGCAAGACCACTTTAGGTTGTGTAGTTAACTTGCCATGATGTAACTCCAAATGTTGACAAGAAAAAAGAAAAAAAAAACTCCATTGATTAGAAATAGAAAGTTCTAAATATGCTCCACGACATTGGCTTACATTGTACACTAAAACAGCTCTCAAAGTAATTATTTTAGCACATAAATGAACACAAACAAAATTAATTGAGGCACATCACCAAACCCAAACAACATTTTTGTCTGAATCAACTTCGTTGAATCGTTTGTGTTCATGTACTGTACGTGCTTAAAGAGTGATTTGAGAGGCTCAGCGTACAATGTAAATCAATGAGGATCATATTTTGAATTATCAATTTCTAATCACTGGAGCAATTATTTTGTCATTCTTGTCCACATTTTGGGTTACAACATGGCAAGTTAACTACACAACCCAAACATCTACCAAAGTGGTTTTGCCCTTTATTCTATATCCGAGAGACTGGGCCTGGCTACGTTATGTATGTCTATGTTGTGCAATGAACTATAACATCAGCCCTGTGGAATGTACAATTCACATGCACGACGAAGTCTCTGTCTTATCATGACCATGTCAGCTTCTGCTTAGCTCAACCCGTCTGGCTTGTGTCCCTGACCCACAGGCAGCGGTATAATTTATGGCCTCGGAGAGACACTTGCACAACGATGACGCTGTGTGAGGTCATAATGGCACTCCAATATTTATCGCCCCATGATGTCATCGGTGCTCAGCTGATGGCTGCCTCATCACAAACTGTGATTTCATGGCTGTGGTGGTTGGTGCTACAGCTGGCCTTTTCAGTTTAAAAACATAAAGTCTTATCATAGATTATTTTGATCGTTTCCCCTTTTTTCCCACTTGCCTCCTGCTGTTTTTAATTGTTTTTAAATGAACGTGCAGGAGTGGTGTTCGAATAAAACAACTGTAGTTTATCAGCACAACTTTATTGTCTGCACCACGCCATTCCAACTTCACAACTGCCCCCTTCCGGTCCCCCCCTTCATCAACGTCCCCCCGTTGCCTCACAGTGCAACACATGTCATCTACACTGGTCATAGATAACAGGAAACATACAGTAACATACAGTAACAGTGTATCTGCGTGTAGGAGAGCCAGGCAGGGATGGGAGTTGAATTTCTCTCCAGTGTGCCCGGCGGGCTCACGCCCACATGTATGGCCTCTGCTTGACCAACAACAGGACCTCTGTCCAGTCCACCCGCACCCTCCCACAGGTGGCCCCCTGGCCTTCCACGGGCTTAATGTGGCACAATCAACACCACGGCTCCATAGTAAAGCCAAGGGAGTGGTTTAGCCGAGCAAGCGATAGAAAGTGGCAACGAACACCCAGAGCCATTTTGTCGTTTATTTTTACGGGGTGACGTTACGGCCTTGCCTTTTAGTACCTCGCCTAGTGCAAACCCATAAAGTATATGGGTGATGCTGCTCTGTACAGTAAGAGTTGAATGTACTGTTTTAGCTCCTAAAATGGACTTATCCACCAAACTGCTGTAAAAAGCTGTATTGGCCACGCTACCTGCATCCCAACTCTAGTCTAGTAAGTCAGCACTTGACTTAACTTTTATAAAAGCCACCATAGGCCTATTACAAGGGCCTGCACATTCCAGTTGGATAAGAACATGACACGATATCTAATGAATATGGCATGACCGTGTTAAGAGACTTTACACTCCTAATTTACTGTAGATGGGCACATCACAAGTCTGGGGAAATTAGGCGAGACAATGGATGGCATTATCCTGTTGATGATGTCATTATGAAGGCACCTTTTGAGTGCATTCGTGATCCACGTCTGGACCTTGGACCCCCCCTTCCCTTCCCTTCCCCCAATGCAATTCCAGCAAAGAGTTCCATGGTCCCTCGTCATTGTTGTTGTTGGTTGGTGATGTGGGTTGCCACTGTGTTGGTGGTGCTTCTGGGTGCTAGCGTGGCACACTGTTGTGGAAGAAAAACAATGGCGTGGGCTGTTTGGCTAGGAGCGCTCTCCCCCTGGCACCAAACATGGCACAGAGGAGAGCTCAACCCGGGATGGATGCCTTTCCAATAAACCACTCTCATTCTTTTTCTTTCTCTGTCTCCCTTGCTTTCTGTCTCCCCCACTCCGCCTTAATGCTCTCTCTCTCTCTCTCTCTCTCTCTCCATGTTCTGTTTGCGCCTCTCCCGTCCCCCCTGTTCCCCTATTTATGTCTCTCTCTCCTCTCAATTTCACTCTTTCTTTTGCTCCACAAAGCGGCTATTCACTCGTGGTGCTTAAAAGGCGAACAAGAAGTCCTCAGAGAAAGTGAGCGGGGCGCTCCGAAAAAATGCCATTGCAAGTGGGGACTTCTCTCTCCAGCCCAGAGTCACTCACTGTGTTCCCAGTCCACTGAGGGGGAGGGGAGGGGGGGGTCACTGTTTTCCATCGAGAACTGCGTGGGAGAGAGAAGGATGGATAGATAGATAGTGGGCTGGAAGAGTGTAGTAGGGCTGGCTGGACCACTGCCCAGACGGAATGGTTGGGGGGGGGGGAGGCAGTGAGCTAAAAAGGAAAGGTCAGATGGGGCATCTCTATGGCGGTACGCAGTGAACCGCGGACCAAAACAACCGCACCTGCTTAGTGCTTACTAGGGCTGGGTGACTGGACTTCAAATCAATATCCCTGACTATTTCACGCAATTAAATGAACGCGTGAGCTTGTAGATTGGCTATTTTCTCAGTTTATGTAAGCCGCCATTGTACAATGGAGTACGTACAACAACAGGGTTAAGTTGTCAATCAGACTAATTAGTTTAATTGATTATTTAAAAAAAATAATCTATTTACATATTTTTGTGTCTTTGCTCCTCGATTATTAACCTACATGATTAAGTCACTTATTGGTCACTTCTGAATATCAGTTTCGATATATTTCATTTATTCTTAATAACGCGTGTCCGTCCAGCAGGCAGTGGTTTTGAATATCTTTGCTCTGTGATAAAGTTTTTACTAGAATCGGCCTCAGTCATAAAAAATAGGAATAGACTAGACTTGTGCAATTGTGACATCACAAGTTTTTTTCTGACCAATGACAAAGCTTCTAGGAACATCTTTGAATGCAGATTGCGGCCCCTAGATGTGTCACATAGACTGAATGTTTTTGGGAGCGTTCTCTACCCATTGTCTGAATACAAAAAAAGGAAAAAAGGTCATTCAAATTTTGACATTATTGCTTAATACCGTCATAATTGTTGAATTTACACTTGCTGAAAACAGCTATTTTCAGCATGCAACCAAGTGTCAAATTACATATACTATGGATCTCGTCTTGTCCACTAGTCCCTTCCTAACATTTTAGTCTGTTTTTTATTTGTTTGACGAAATTATCTTATTTAGTCTTGCTTTACGAAATCAACACTGCTTACTTCACCCTGTTTACTTGTTTATAGGAACGCACTGACGTTGCTAGCTGCAGTTGACAGCCTTTTCATTGTTGTGGCCCATCCACCCTACCCATCCATCCACCCCTGATGGATGTAACCCTGGCTTGTGTTGCATTGCACACAGTGCGCAGTGCAGTGCAAAAACACATTTATATTACTTAACCCTAGAATACTAAACTTAACTTTTGTCAGACCATCACTAAACATAGGTACAGTATATATTTTACCCAATGTACAGTAATATATTCCATAAATAAAAAGAATCTCATCAAAATATATTGAAGTACAGGCAGCAATAGATGGCAACTCGAGGCACTCTTCTTTAATATTTCATCATGACTTTCACAAAATAATGAAAAATAGATATCGTGGGAACTGGGAACGGAGTCATTTTCGGATTTCTCCAGCTTCCGCATACTCTCTGCCTATGACGGGCCAGACTCCTCCAGACTCATACTCTCTGCCTATGACGGGCCAAACTCCTCCAGACTCATAGCAGGGAGGAGGAGGTGTCATTGAATCCACGTTAGTGTTGACTGCATGCACCGGACATTTTTTTATTCATTCATTTGATACATTTTGATTAATTCATATTGCCCTCAAAATAGAAGAGAAGTTAGAGAAGTTTGATAACACTGCACATCTTTTGATTTTTGATTAATCCGTTCTCAAATATTCTATTAACGTCTAGGTGTGCTGTGCCCATTTCAGCACGGCTTGAGAGCTTATTTCAACCAATTGCCTGTAGTATACCTATACACTTTTTTTTCTTAGCTTGTCTTGCAAGACAAGCCAAGAAAGAAAAGTGCACCAGCCAGGGCAAAGAAATGTCTGCAGGAAACCCTGGTTATGTGTCTGGCCAAAGCCAGCCTAACTTCCTCCTTCCCTCTCTCCATACGAGCCGCATATCCATATATGGTTTCATCACCCCCCCCCCCCCCCCTTCTCTGGAACTCCTCCTCGCTGCTCCGACACACTTGATTGAGTGAACCCTGCTCTTTTAAATTAACGGAAAACACATTGAACCTTTCACAGAGTATTCAGCCTAGTAGGACGCGTTTGGAAATGATGGCTTGGCGCACGACTAGTTCCCCTGCTCGACAGCAGTTAGTTGCTCCTCTGTGCTGCTGTATGCATGTCTTACTGGATTATTAAACCAGTTCCAACTTCCAACTGCCGTATTAATGGGAAACACATCCGGGGCCTTAGGCTTAGCCCAATTGACCGATGGTTTTGTCCCCGTTTTTCCACTAAATGTAAAAATCCTGGCCATTCTGGGGTTGAGTGCGTGGGCCAAAACGCTCCAGAGTAAAGCGAAGTATACCCATGAACCTGAGGTACTGCAGCAGCCCTTCGAAATGTCACAGACCACCTTGTGTTCCCTCTCATTCTAAGCTGCTTAACGGAGTCCACATTAACACTCACAACCACTATTGTATATTGTTTACACACACTTGTTTTTAGGCTGTGTCTTAAAACCCTTTTTTTTAGACCTGATCTACAAATGTCTTCTAAAGACAGTTTTCTGAAAAACCCATGTTTCTATGTCAATCGTTCTCAAACTATTTCATGTCAACGACCCCCAAAATTATATGTAATCGGCCGCCGACCCCCCATCTGAAAATATGTTGTTCCAGGGACCACCGTAGTGTGGCACTCTGTTGTAGATCTGCTATTTTTCAATAGCTAAAGTATAACACAATCCTTGAAACACCAAAAGGTGTTCCCATCCAGAATCAATGGGTTTAACATGATTTTATACAGCAGAGGAATGCTGTATGTTTGCGTAAGGCAACAACAGATGAGCCTTTTGTAGTCAAGGATCCGAGAGTCCGCAGTCAACCAGTCCTCCTCCTCCTCCAGCCCGGAGAGAACAACTCTTTGGAGGTCGGAAGAGGTTGGAAGCATCCGTGGTCTGTGTGGAATGTAGCGAGTCCCAGGGGAGAGCCACGAGGGAGGGCTGCCCTCTTGGCGTCAGTGCCGCGGTTCACTGGCAAGCAGTAGTGGAAAAAAAGTTTTACTCAAGTAAAATTATCAATACGTCTGCAATATGAAGAAATACCTCGTGAGTCGTTACAACTGTAAGTCCGGGATTCAAAGAGAGATGAGTGAGTGAAAACGTATGGCTTCCCAGTTCTGGCTCCAGAACTGTATGGAATGAACTTCCCATTGCAATCAGAACTGCAGACTCACTCCCAATCTTCCGCCGTAGTTTGAAAACCCACCTCTTCAGACTCCCATCTTAGCCCGTAGCACTTGCACTAGCCTCGACAACGATTTCATGTGGACATAGCCCTCTATAGTGTATAGTCATAGTTTCACTGTACAGATATGATATTCTGCTGTCAGACAGATGTTAGGTTCTTAGCTTGCATATGATCCTTGATTACTATTTATATGTATTTGATGTATTGCCATGTGTTGTTCTTGCTAATGCTTACTGTAAATTGCCCTGGATTAAGAGCGTCTGCTAAAGGCCTAAATTGTAAATTGTATGCCTATGTTCAGCTTGAAAGTGTCAGACTGACCCAGCAGCCCTCCCCCCATCCCACCCAGCACAAGAGCCTGTGGTCGCACGCACACACACACGCACGCACGCACGCACGCACGCACGCACACACACACACACACACACACACACACACTCCCAAAGGAGCAGAGCAGCACTGCCAAATTAGGAGAGATGAATTGGAACGTGGCATGAATCCTAAAGCAAGACTCTGTTGAGACCAGAAGTACCAATGCTGCACGAGAATCAGCTTCTAAAACTAAGCTTGCATAAAGTCAGGTTCCACATCTGTTTCAAGGACCTCGGGTCTCATTCTCAGTCACCTCCTGTAGGCAAGCCCTGGTGACACTGACTCCCACATAGTCCACTCGCGTAGCCAGAGAACTATTCCACAATCTCCGAATGCTATGTAGAGTCTGGACGTTTACACCCGTCAAATGTACATGATGAGTACATTATAGTGGCTAGTATAGTGTCTAAAATCGTGAGATATTTTGTCAATTTTGGAAAGCACTCATACTGCCGTAACTGTATGTAAAGGTTATTTTCCTATGATGCCATTCTAATTAATACATTACAGTAGCGCCGGTGGCTCAGGGGTAGAGTGGCTGGATGGCAACCATCAGTTCGAACCCGGGCTCCCCCAGAGTTAGTGTCGAAGTGTCCTTGAGCAAGACTCTGAACCCCTAATTGCTCCTGATGTGCTGGTTGGTGCCTTGCATGGTTTCCGCTGCCATCGGTGTATGAATGTGCATGTGAATGGACAAAAAAAAAGATGGCGTCTACAGGGTAGGTCTTGCCCAGTGTGATCGGCCTGGGGCAATGTGCATTGCAAAGGCAGATTAAAGGCTGGCTACGCAAGGCTATTTTTACCCTTAGCCCCTGTGAATACCTGCATGTTGATGGATGGAAGTGTTGCCTCTTGCCTGTTGTGTAGTTACGTGAAGCACGGGTTGGTGGAGATGCCACCCGACCCGTCTGCAAACCAACTCCTCCATCACAGCTACAACACTCAAACATTTTCAGGGTTGCAGTGACCTGGTGATCGGCTCTGGTACGACACACACACACGCACACACACACACACACACACACACACACGGCTGCATATACAAACTTATGAAGCGGCACACTCTGCAGACATGACAACAGCGCTTTGGGCTATACTGTAGTTCCAAACATTGGAACTATCCCATTGAATTTGAGATAGAATGAGCACTTCCGCCCATTCCATTGTTATAACGGGAGTCAACGCTGTTGTCGCCACTCTCTTACTAGATTACTCTGCAGTCCCAACTCTGACAAGGAGGGCCAAGTGCTTCAATGTTGGCCAGCCATTCTGGAGGCTTGGGGCTGTGTGTGTTGTCCATGGCATTTAGTCTGTCCTATGGTGAAAGGAGATCCTCCCAGACTGGTGTGACTTGCGCTGCTAGTTGTGGTCATAAAGAGGGGGGGGTCAATGTACTGTCTGGGTGTTCTCTCCCATAGTTCAGGCCTCTCTCTCTCTCCTCTAGTCAGCTGAGCCAACGCAGCCCTGTAAGCACGTCACATCACCGGCCAGCTGGGAGGGAGGGAGGGAGGGAGGGGCGAGCAGAGGTGTGAATTTGACTCCTGGAGGCACTGCTACTAGCATGCATGCACACACACACACACGCACACACACACACACACACACACACACACACACACACACATGCACACACTTTGGTACAAACTGTCCTTTATGTTGTTGTTGTTGTTTACTGAAGATTCAATTCAAAATGCAAAAGCTGTGTACGATCAGGGAATTCAGGGGAAAAAGGAAAACGCGAGCCCCAACCCCCCCCCCCCCCCCCCCCAGTACCTTCATCCTATTAAGCTCAAATTGCACCTTTATAAACTAAACGTGTTGTATATTTAATGGAACATAGCCTACTGTGAAGTTGTTCACACAAAGTTCACCTAACTTTGCTACTATAGAGTGTCGCAGTCCCTCCCCCTTTCAGAACGACGAGTGGCCCAGGAAATGAATCCCAATGCATTTTTCCCATACGCATTTCAAAACGTTTTTATTTTTTATTTTAAGCGTTGTACGAAGCCAACTCTTGTAGTGACAAATCATGACAACACACACAATATTTTGGACCAAACAAATAATTACAAAGAAGAAAAACAACAAAAAAAGTGTTGTAACCTGCCGTTTTTTACTACTTTCTAATTCTTTGTTTGGCCCGAAAGATTGTGTGTGATGTCATGATTTCTCACGACAAGAGTTGGCTTCGCACAACGCTTAAAATAAAAACGTTTTGAAATGCGTATGGGAAAAATGCATTGGGATTCATTTCCTGGGCCACTCGTCGTTCTGAAAGGGGGAGGGACTGCGGCGCTCTATACTCTTTTTTTTTTTTACTCTTTGTTTGATCTTTTTTTTTCACTCTATATTCTGCTGTTTGATGTTGTATTATATATTTGCTGCTGCATTGTCTGAAGGAAGCTAAACAAAAATAAGTCTCACTCTTATGTACCTGTACACAAGATGTAACCATAAAGCACAACCTTGAACCTTAGCGCACAACTGCCAATCTGCCATCTAAATAAGTGTTCAGAAGAAATACAAGGCTACACCTGAGTCCCCCCTCGCGTAAATAATCCGGGAGCATGTTTGCAGCCAGGTGCTGCGTGGCACTCGAACCTTAGCACAGGTCATTGTTGTAACTTGTACTTGGGGCATGTCTAGCAGTATAAACCTACAGCCAGTGTTTTTGGCAGCAAGTTTTAGTCATAGTCTCTTGAATAGTTTTAGTCACCTGGAATGTTTTAGTGTTAGTCTAGTTTTAGTCGACTAAATGTCATGCAATTTTAGTCTAAATCTACAGTTGATTTAGTTGACTAAAATGTATTTCGGCTGGCCTGGATGGTGTCGTAATGAATGATTTTACACAAATAGCCGATCTACAAGCTCACAACACGTCGCAGCACGGCGCGTTTTGAGCTTGTAGATCTGCTATTTTCAGTATGCAACTAATTGTAAAATGACTTATACTGGATCTCTTGTCCACTATAGTCCCTTCCCAACATTTTAGTCTAGGTTTTATTTGTTGACTTAATTGTCAGTATAGTCTTAGTTTTAGTCATCATAGCTTCGTTTTTATTTAGTTTTCCTCAGTGAAAAAAGGTAGTCGACAAAGATTTTTCGTCTTGGTTTTAGTCAACGAAAACAACACTGTCTACAGCCCAACACCTGCGTGTTCAGGACAGGTAGGGTACACGCCGCTCGCTAGAGTTGTCCCGAAACGATGTTTTTATAGTATCTGTGTCACCTTAGCTTAACCATTATTTTAAACTGCCGCGCTATGAGCACCGCTATGAGTGCCGCGCTATGAGCTTGTAGATCTGACTGCTTTTTTTTCTATTGTGAATGTGTGGACATTTTTTATATATATTCTGTCGTTACGTTTTTAACTTGTATATCTTTACAACATATTTCCAGATGTGGGTCGGCTGGCCAGTTGCATATCATTTTTAGGTTCCTTGACAGTTGACATGAAATAGTTTGAGAACCACTGATATAGAATCATGATTTTTAGAAGACATTTGTAGAATCTGGCCTCAGGTCTTGTGTGTTAGAGAGGATGACAGACGGGGGGAAAAGCAGCCGTATGTTTGTCGTGCCCTGCCTGAGGCCTCCGGGCAGAAATAGCAGGGTCACGTTGCACATGTCCCCAAACAGGGCCGTCTACAGCGCATGTGAAATGTCTTTGCAGACGCAATGTGGCACAAGACACTGAAGTCACCTGCAGGAATCTGATCTGCATTCACTTCTGGCAATCATTCAGCTAGCTTGCTTGACCACTTAAACCAGGGGTGCCCAAAAGGTCGATCGTGATGTTCCAGAAAGGCTATGCAGGTAGAACCACATGTCATGACATGGCCCTAAAAAAATATATATATATTATTAATAATGAAATATCACAAAACTCACAACTTGATTGCTTGACATCGAGAAGGGCCTGTCGGCTCCCTTTACAGCTTCTACAGTAGGCAAACCCACAACATTAGAAATTAAAATGTACAAGGCAAAGAACCCCCGAAAACCTATCACTTCTATACAGAATGGGAGTAAGACAATTTCCCCCCCACTATTTCACATTCCAAGTGTGTTTGTTTGTTTGTCTTGTATGTAACGCCTGTGCTGCTATTCCAAAGCCTCCTCAGGTAAAACATTTCTGGTGGGTAGATCTTTTTGAACTGGTCATTTTGAAAGTAGTTCTCAAGTCAAAAAGTGTGGGCACCCCTGGGTTAAACCCCAAGTGACTTTTCTGTTTTCGCTGTACTTTAAATATCTTCGCTCAAAATTGTTTCCCCCAGAATATGGACACTGAGGTTTAAGTGGTTAGAAATCTAATTTCTCACAGCATAATATTCTTTTAATTATGTTAGACTGATTCATGGCAAACGCCCGTCCTCCCCTGGCTGTCAGTTAGGAAACCGACATGGATTTGACTCAATTATCTTATCTGATATGCTTATTAAGTGCCTTTTAAATGCACACTAGTCACTGTTTCTGCCTGACACCGTGGTGTCATCTAACACAGTGGTTCCCAAAGTGGGGTCTGGGGGTCCTTGAGGGAGTTCCAGGGGGTACCCAGCTAAATGACAGTTTGGAACCAAATGGACCCTTTTGGGTCTGTAACTCAGGAGCATCATTAACATTGATTTTACATATAAAACTGGGGTCCCAGAGATAGAAATACCATTCAATGGGGGTCCATAGACTAATGCATGTCAAACTGGGGGCCCTTGAAATTAAACGGGTTGAGAATGACTGCTAGAGCCGTAAATATATTCTCTTATGGGGGGTCCCTGGCATATAATTTCAAATGGGGGTCCACAGGGCTAATTGGTGTCAATTTGGGGGTCTTTGACATGAAAACGTTTGGGAACCACTGATCTAACAAGCTGTGGTCTTATAGGGCAGTGGTTTTCAACCAGTGGTCCTTGGAGGCGTTCCAGGTGGTCCCCACCAGCTAAATGATAACCAAATGGACCTGCTTATTACGGTAGATATTTCGTGTCATTTTATGCTCTCAAGAGTTAAATTAGTTGATTGTAGTAGATTTTTTGCTATATTTGAATTGAAATCCTGAATTATTATGTTTTGCAATTTTTTGATTGGAATCCTGAAAAGTAACAGAGCATACTTATGTTACCTTTAGGAACTTAAATGCAAATACATTGGACATAAAAAAGGTCAATAATATTGTATTACTAGTCATTAAGCTACTAATGGAGGCATTCATTAAGCTACTAATACAGATGGTAGCGTCGCCCCATTGGCTCTATAGACTGAAGTAATTAAAGGGGGTCATGTTTGCATGTTTGAAATTATAGCAGCTGAAATCAATGATATATCAGTCAGTATTCTGATATTAACCTGCAGGCCGCATTAAGTGATGGTGGTGGCATGTGGCCCCTGGGCCCCCAGTTACCCATGTATGCGGTAGTGGCAGTCAGTTCCTTGTGGTTCTCTCCCTGTGGGGAGAGGGAGAGGGAGAGGAGGGACAGTGATGCTGTTTGAGGAGTATGAGACTTGTGCAGTGAGAAGATCTGTTAAGCCATTAAACCAGTAAATCTGTGTAACCACTTTTAGCCATTTTTTTATGCTCTGGCTATTAAAATAAATATCATATCTACAAGCACACAGTACGGCACGAAGTGAAGCGATATGAGCTTGTAAATCAGCTGTTTTAGAAAAAAACGTGACGAAAAAAAACGTTGAATATAAGGCTAACTGCCTTCATCAGGGTGACTAACAAGATTGCAGATAAAACATGGCTTTTATAGGGAATTACATTACAGGTTAATTACCGTACAGATTGGTGGCGGGCTAACAAAACCACACCAGAAAACTTACCAATTTACCCATTTAGGACGCGTCTGTGTCAGTTTTTAACTCAACTATTTGCTTCTGGGGGGTCCCTGGAACAACATATTTTCATATGCGGTCGTGGCCAAATAATGTCATTCTGGGGGTTCTTGACATTAAATAGTTTGAGAACTACTGATATAGAAATCTGTCAGGATTTAGACATTTTGTAGAATCTAGTGTCAGGTCTAAATGGGTTAAAAACACACAAAAAAAGAGAGAAAAACTGTAAGAAAAACAAGAAGAAACTGTCACTGAGCAGGAAATGACATCACAGCAGGTTCAGCAATGTTTTTTTTTTAATGTTCTATAATATCTCAATGAGCAATCTAATCATCCAAGTCGTGGTATTTCAAAGGATTCCATCATTCCTAATATAACATATTGTAGTATATCCGGAGCAATTATGCAATGATTCTTCCAAAAATAGCTGTAATCTGTGACGGGGTCAACAACACTCCCATCAGTCCATGGCATGTAGAGAGAGTTTCCTAACCAAACCCAAACGCTCTGCTCTTGTCCTCCCTCTTAAAGAACAGGAAGTTTTCTTCTCTCCAAAAGAGAAAACCCCTCATCAAGGCCGACTCTGCCTACTGCAGCTATTTCTGGCTCTCCTGCTGTTGGCTAAACCCTCGCCTCCCGTATTTAGTGTGATGTTCCTTTCTAAACTCAACACACGAGGATGCTTACTCACACCAAAGTCCTTGTATAGCGGTGCCGGCCCACGGGTGAACAAACTGAAGAGAGGGAGTCATGGACAAAAACAAGAAAGTGGCACACGCTGATATTGTCAATACGCCAATATTTCTAAACTCGCCAAAAAAAAAGGCTGCGCTCGGCGTGTTATCATGGTAAACATGGCTTGAAAATAAAAATCACACCCGTGTCAAGTGAGGGGCGCTCTTATCATCGTACGTACATCATCATGATGTAACATGGCGATTTGTTCAGACACATAAGACGTAGAATCGTAGATTCTCCATTCATTGTCAATGGGAATTTAACTTTGTGTAGGACCGAATTATCGATTTTAATTTTAATTCCCATTGACAATGGGCCCTTCAAAATAAAAACTATTACAGAGTATTATTTTTTTAATGATTTTTTTTGTGGCTTTCGCCTTATTTATTTTTATTTTTATTTTTATAGAGGGACAGAGACAGTAGGCTGACAGGAAATGGGGAGAGATATAAGAGGCCGTCGGGATCGGGAGTCGAACCCGCGGCACACTGCCAGACTGGATTACCAGCCAAGGTGCCTGGACCGCTGAGCCACAGCCCAGGCCTATTACGGAGTATTATTCATGGATCAAGAGACAGACACTGAGTCTGCGTCCTTGTGCACTCTGTAGCTGTGAATGGTAGTGATTTCTGGCCCATACCGAGTCTGACGATAACTGATGTCGACCTTGCTATTATGGTCAATTGTCCTTTCTGAGCCTATATACGTACAGTACACTGAATTTGAAAAAGCCAAAGCTCTATACAAAATCGTTTTTCAACGACAACAAAATATTGTATAGTTTTGGATCTCATCAAAAGGTAATGCTGAATAAATAATGGGCCTGGAGATGAAAATGGTTGAAAACCACTGCCCTGGACAGTGCTATGGCTTTGGCCGGAGACAGCTGTTATTATTAGCACTATTAGCCTATTAACTGAGTCTAGCCTCACACTAACCTAACATGTTTTGGAATATTAGTGGGCTTTTTCTGACCCCTTCTAGACAGCCAAGCTCCTTGCTTCGGTGCCACAGTGCCTAAAATGTCATGTCTTTGAATGGCTGGATTTGTTTGCAAACCTTGTGCCTCCACTTAACCTCCACTGCAGGCATCGCATGATGATAGAGAGGGCTTGCTTTGAAGAAAATAAAAGTTGTATACAAGGTTGACTCACTTGCTGCTCGCGTACAGCCAGAACATGTTGCCTGTGAAATGATGTGCGACTCAGACTGTGTCGGAGACAGAGGGCCCTATTTTCGTCGGTGCTAAACCCCTTATCCCTAAACTCCTTTGCCTTTTATACTATTTTGAAAAACCTTTTTGAATAGTTCTAATAGCCGATCTACAAGTTCACAAGCAACGTGTTGGTGTAGTTCGGCTAGTCGAATTGTTTTTAATGGTTTTTTTTGTTAAATGGCAAAGAAATTTAGCGATAAGGGGTTTAGCACTGACGAAAATATGGCCCAGTATAATAATTGATTTCAGAACTTTAACATGCAATTTATAACGTGACGTTCTCCGTTCTTCTCTCCCTGTCTGTTCTCCCACCCTCTCTTCTCTGGTTTCCGCCCCCCTCCCCCGCAGTGCGAGGATGTCGACCAGGGAAGATAGTCCAGATGACGGAGGCCGAGGTGCGCGGCCTTTGCATCAAGTCCCGGGAGATCTTCCTCAGCCAGCCAATCCTCCTGGAGCTGGAGGCACCGCTCAAAATCTGTGGTCGGTACATAACATACATTCCCCACCTTGCCTGTTAACATTTAGACCGGAGGAAACTCACCCAAAGAAAGGCTGTGCTCGGCGTGTTATCATGGTAAACATGGCTTGCTCCTCTATTTTAGAGGGTCACGGTCTGAAAAGCAGTGGTTTTCAACCTTTTTCATATCAAGGTCTATTATTTATTCTGCATTTGAGCCACAGATGAAAATTTAGCCTCTCAGACCCAAAACGTAAGAATATTCTTTTTATCGTTGGATAAGATTTTGTCCACAATGAGACAACAGACAGGCGTTAACAATTATTAATTATAACAATTCTTGTACATTCTCTAATTGTGTAGACTTCTTGTAAATTAAGTAATGCAGATGTTTAACAATAATTTAACTCGATTTGGTTACCAACCCTCCCATCATTTAGCCGGGGACCACCTGGAACCACTGGTCTAAAAAGCATTGAAAGTGAATCTTTTAAAAACAAGACAAAACTAAAACAGAAACCCGCTTCCCTCCCTCTGTCCTCATGTCCAGGTGACATCCACGGCCAGTACACAGACCTGCTGCGGCTGTTCGAGTACGGCGGCTTCCCTCCGGAGGCCAACTACCTGTTCCTGGGAGACTACGTGGACCGAGGCAAGCAGTCCCTGGAGACCATCTGCCTCCTGCTGGCCTACAAGATCAAATACCCCGAGAACTTCTTCCTACTGAGGGGCAACCACGAGTGTGCCTCCATCAACCGCATCTACGGCTTCTACGACGAGTGTGAGTCCAAGGGAGGGATGAATTAATAGTAGGGAACTGGCTGCAACCAGTGGGCTACACATAATTCAATACTGGGGACTGAGGCCAGCTCAGTGGCCTTGTGCAGGTTACACAAGAATGCTACGAATGGCACTAGGTGTCACATGGACGGACCTCATCAGAAATGTGGACCTCTATGGGGACCTACCACGGGTCACGGACAAAGTCAGAGAGAGAAGGATGAGGCTGGCAGGGCACTGCGTCAGGCACCCAGAACTTGAGGCAAGTAAATTGACCCTATGGGAGGGAGCCAACCCAGGGCAAAGCCAGGAGGGGAAAGAAGCGTACCACCTATGTAGACGTGCTGCGGCACGACATCTTGGCTGACAACACTGAAGAGCTCAAGAACCTGATGTTGGATAGGAAATTGTGGAGGGCAGCGATTCAGCAATCCCTAGTTGGTGTTGGCTAAACCTCACTCTCGCAGCAACTAACTGTGGTTAGAGTGTCTGTCCTGGGACTGGGAGGTTGGGGTTCGATCCCCGGCCGGGTCATACCAAAGACTCAGAAAAATGGGACCCAGTGCCTCCCTGCTTGGCACTCAGCATCAAGGGTTGGATTGGGGGCAAGTCCCTGCGACATACAAGTGTCATGTCCAGCGGGAGTACCTGTACATCAAGCTGCCTCACGCTACAGAAACAGGAGATAGGCTCCTGCCCTATGGGCCTCATGGCTCCTGCCCTATGGGCCTCATGGCTCCTGCCCTATGGGCCTCATGGCTCCTGCCCTATGGGCCTCATGGCTCCTGCCCAATGGGCCTCATGGCTCCTGCCCTATGGGCCTCATGGCTCCTGCCCTATGGGCCTCATGGCTCCTGCCCTATGGGCCTCATGGCTCCTGCCCTATGGGCCTCATGGCTCCTGCCCAATGGGCCTCATGGCTCCTGCCCTATGGGCCTCATGGCTCGGCAAGGCTTACTTTACTTTCTTACTTACATGTACGCAACCAGCGGCCGCACATAATTAATTACAGGGGAGGGGCTGAGGTCCACTGGGGACCTCTCAGACATAACCCCGCCACATGTCCATGTATGGGCATAGTAGCCCAAACTCTAGATGTTAATTTCAATACAAATGCATAACATATACACAATATGTTGTACCTAAACCGTTGTAAGCAAGTGTAAAAATCATGTGACATATAGAAACCACCACAGCACTATATTGTGCTTCACGTGGCCATATTATATGAACAGTAATTGACTCTTCAATGAATAATTGTGCATGCAGGTAAACGCAGATTCAACATCAAGCTGTGGAAGACGTTTACCGACTGCTTTAACTGCCTGCCCATCGCCGCCATCGTGGACGAGAAGATATTCTGCTGTCATGGAGGTAAGTCACCGAGCGCCATGACTCCCTAGTCCCTTTATGGCTTGAGAATTTAATTCCATTAATCTTTTGGACGCTTTTGGATACTCTATTTACTAGGGGTGTAACGATATACTGTAGTAACTGTATCAAAATAAAAAAATATCGATATGTAAATATTGTATCGTTTGATTTTGTATCGTATCGTTTTGCAATGGAAATAATCTAATCGTTAAAACAAATATTCTCTTCTGGGGGGGTCCCTGGCACCAAACATTTTCAGATGGGGGTCTACGGCCAAATGTATATGAATTTGGCAGTCAGTCCTTGGTACAAAAAACGTTTGAGAAGCACTGAATTAGAAGAGTGAAAGATGTCACGTCTTCCATCCTAACTATCCTATTATCGTCTAATCACCCTAATTGCTTGCAGACACACAAGTGGTTAATTCCGTCTGTGGGTTACATCAATATTTAACCACAGCTTGTGTGACTAAATAACTGAATTGGATCCATTTCCATTTCCTGAAAGGTTTTCTGTTTTGTGACACCATGTTGGTTGTTATTGTTTAGAATAGATATTACCTCTTTTTTTGAACATTTATTAGGCCTAGTGGGAGGGCTTCACATTATGTCAGCCTTGCTCTCTTGTTTCCTGGTCATTAATGGTAGCATAGATTAAAACCAGTCTCTGCCTGGTATTTAAAAGATAAGGCCTGTCAAGCGAACCCTGATCCGCTGTGGAGAAATCAAAATACACTGTGGGTCAGAGCAAGTTCATCCCCAGTACTGATATATGGGGTGAAAGGGTCAAGGAAGGTGTTTGAATTGGAAGAATTGTGTGTGTGTGTGTGTGTGTGTGTGTGTGTGTGTGTGTGTGTGTGTGTGTGTGTGTGTGTGTGTGTGTGTGTGTGTGTGTGTGTGTGTGTGTGTGTGTGTGTGTGTGTGTGTGTGTGTGTGTGTGTGTGTGTGTGTGTGTGTGTGTGTGTGTGTGTGTGTGTGTGTGTGTGTGTGTGTGTGTGTGTGTGTGCTGTTCGGGGGTCTGTGTCCGCATGCGATTTGTTTTGCTATCTACACAGGCCTGTCGACTGGCCTATAGGGTCAAGGAGGGAGGTGTTTGAATTGGAAGAGTTGTGTGTGTGCGCGCGTGCGTGCTGTTCCGGGGTCTGTGTGTCCTCACGATTTTGTCTTCTTTTTTTTAGGTCTGTCGCCTGACCTGCAGTCCATGGAGCAGATCAGACGCATCATGAGACCCACAGACGTGCCCGACACAGGTAGAAACCTCATCACAGACGACACGATTTTTTTTGCATTAAACGACATTAAACTCACTTTGCCACTCGATTTGCTATTCACTTTATGCATGTGCATACCCTCTATATACACAACACAATTTAGCTTAGGTGCAGTTGATGTGCATAAATGTGCATTTGATTATTATTATTATTATTACTGACTGGGGAAAAAAACATGTTTGCCCTGTTCAAATCATTGGCACTGAATTGGGCTGCCCACAGCCAGGGGCTGGCTGCTTGGATGGGCTGGAGGGAAGCTCGGCGGCTGGGTCACAATGGTGGCTCATTGGCAGGGTCACTAGCCGGTAGCCGCACTGCTTCCCTGCCCAGTGCCCACTGCCCACAGGTGGTGGTCAGTGGTTACACCACCATTGCAAGGGGAGTGCTGCACGTTGGGGATAGTACTGACTCAGGCCAGTGTGACTGCTCAAATCAGCCATCAGACACACATACTGTACATACAGACAGAGCTTTAATTACACAACTCTTGGTGCAGCACACAATGTCACACTTTGCTGCTTGTACCTGCATGGGTAAGTGACTATTCTGACAGATAAGCCCATTTCATAAAGGACAGATAAACATACATTTAAAACATTAAGTATTGTTCATGATCAGTCATACCCCAATCTAGCCGTGGACAAATCATTGCAGGCATGTCCGTCCGGCAGTAAGTTGTTCTGGTGTTAAAGTATACAGTTATAAAGAGGAATTGTGCAGGTTCTTTGTTTTACTCATATAAAGTCTGACTCATTTAAAGACTCACGTGAACTCGAGCCATTCCAAGTGAGGTCAGGCCTAGCTAGCCAGCCCCCTCCTCGCCTTTCAAGCGCCTGGCAACACATGCCCATATAAGGCCATCAGCCTCCATCCAGACCAAGGAAGCCCTCAACTCTCAGATCCCGTTATGGTCGTTGTGCACCTCTTGCTGGGTCTGGATATGGGCCGTGTATGTCGTCCCTGTCCAGTGGAAAGTTGGAAACCTCATGTGTCCAAAGCTGTTACCTTTCAGGAGTGAAATTCTTAAAATAGCAAAACGTGGCAGATCTACAAGCTCAAAACGTGTTGCTTTGTGCTGCGTTTCCAGCTTGTGGATCTGTTAACTTTGATGCTTTTGTATGATTCTGTGTAGTGTCATCAAGTAGGGCGTTAATTTACGAAAAAAAAACAAGTAGTTACTAGTTAGAATTTGGAGAATTGTTTTTCTGCCTGACGGCAACGATATAGTCGAGAACAATTCCAGACTTTGGTGTTTAATATGCGTCACTATGATCCTTCTCCGTTTGTAATCTAGATGCCCACTGTCTTAATTAAAAAAATCACACCCGTGTGAAGTGAGGGGAGCTCTTATCATCGTACATCATCATGACGTAAAATAGACACTGTGCCTATTTGCTCAGACACTATGACGTATAGTTCTCCATTCATTGTCACTTGATGGGAATTGAATGTTTGTTAAAGACAAAGTTTGTGGACGGTAACCAAAAGCTGGATGTAAGAAGGGCTAGCTGCCCTCCTTGTCTCTAGTTTGGAAAAAGATATTAAGTAATATCTTGATATTAATATTCAAAGAGAGCAGGATTATTTCATCTTTGTGACCCTTGTTTGATTGTTTTATTGCGATGGTTTAAAACAACCAGTGGTCCTTGAGGGGGTTCCAGGTGGTCCCCAGCTAAATGATGGAAGATTTGGCAACCAAATGGATCTGTATCTTTTACTCTTGAGAGTGTAAAATGAGTTAAATTAATGTTAAACAGCTGCATTACTTAATTTACAAGAAGCCTAATCAATTAGAGAATGTAGAAGAATTGTTATGTTAATCAACGTTTGGCTGTTATCTCTCCTAATGGTACCAACATCAATACAGCATGGAATTGTGGACAAAATCCTACCCAACGACAACAAAATATTCAAAGTTTGGGGTCTAAGAGGCTAAATGTCATCAAATGGTGGCTCAAATGTAGAATAATGGACCCTGGTAATTGAAAAGGGTTGAAAACCAAAAAAAAGCACATCTCATTTCTCTGTAAACTGCACAGAAGCTGAAAGTGCTGCGTGTGTGTGGTGCGTATAAAGGCATTCAGTCTGCCAGTGCTGAGTGTGGTGTGTATAAAGGCATTGGGTCTGCCAGTGCTGAGTGCAGTGACTCCCTGAACCCTTCCATTACATTTATTCTGTACTCTGGAACAACCGTGTCAGCAATTCCTTCCCACCCAGGCTTTCCCCCCAGTAAATAAAAAAAGCTAATGTTGTTGTTTTCGTCAATCGTTGCATCACAAAGGATCATTACTACTTTAGCAGTTTAGTTTGTAGTGTAGACCTTATTTGGTGAATGTTTTTTTTTTGTTATGTAAAAATGTCAGGAAAGGCCCAATCCAGGACTCTTTGTAAGAGTTGTCCACTGAAGTAGTTTCCCCTTAAAAATCCCACTTAAAGCCTCTATATTTAGTAAACCGTTCACACTGAGCACTATAACGATAACTATGTTTAATACCGTTCTCCATTGTATTAGTTCTGCTATTTTGAGCAGAATAAAGATGCCATCGTTCAAGTGGATAAAATGGACTGTTTAGAAAGCTTAGAAAGAGGCCGTGAAGAAGGGGAGGGGACATTATAGAATTTGATTCCAAACCAGCCAGTACGTAAATAGTCCAGTAGGTTGGGAGGCATTTGACTAAACATTACACCATTTGCTGCTGTTGTTTCCATTCCTCCAGGCCTGCTGTGCGACCTGCTCTGGTCCGACCCAGACAAGGACGTGCAGGGCTGGGGAGAGAACGACCGCGGCGTGTCCTTTACGTTTGGGGCCGACGTGGTCAGCAAGTTCCTGAACCGTCACGACCTGGACCTCATCTGTAGAGCCCACCAGGTACACGACGGGGTTGATTTCCTAATACTATGACGAAAAATGTTCGTTGACTACCTTTCTGCACTGATATTTAGCGCAATTAAAGAAAAAGCCTAAAACCTCATTTTCTATTTCACCAAGTTTCCAAAACAAACGGTATCTCTCTTCCTATGGCACTAGGAAGACAAATACGGTCCCACATTTATGAGACAATAAGTTGGCAACTTAGGTTTTAGGGTTAAAAATGGCACATTTCATTATATGACATCTTTAATTCCAAGCCTATTCCAAGACATTTGACATTTGTGTTTGACACTTGGATGCTTCCCATCCTGGCCGGAGTCAATTAATGGACTCCCAAGAAAGGATCTGTGATGCACAGTGTTACAAGTTACAAGGAACAGCTTGTTACTTTGAGCAGGGGATAAATCGCCATTTGACCTTCATGCAAATATCTCTTGTCAAACATTGGTGGTTCTATCCAACATGTCTCAGTAGACCAACACCAACGACTGTTAGTTATATTCTATTGACATTCTCTACCGTACAGATAGGTCGAAATACCATTAGATTCTCTATTTTCTTTCTCTCTCCCTTGAAGTGTTTGGTATCAGTGAGCATGCCCCTGTTAGCACCGTTTTATATTGCATCTGAAGTAGGGGTAATCTGTATTATGATTAAATCGTGCACCACTAATCCTACTATAAATGCGCCACGTCTCTGTCTAAGTGTGTGTGTGTGTGTGTGTGTGTGTGTGTGTGTGTGTGTGTGTGTGTGTACGGTTGTAATGCACGTAACCCGTGAACCGTTTGCCCCACCGACTTCAAATTCGACACACACCGCAGGGAGTGCAGTGCCCGGTATCGAGTCGGTCGGACCCACGGTTCTCCAGAACCACCACAAAAGGCTCTGGTCAGGCTCTGCCAGTGGGCCTAATCCCCTCACCTGTACAATGTCCAGCCTCTGCCTCAGCCAATTGATTGCCATGGCAACCCCACACTTGCCAATTGATTACTTAACCAGTCCACTCTTCAGACACAGGCAGGCAGACAGACAGATACAGAGATCTCCATGTGGGATACAGACATACAGTTAAAATGGGTGGTATGACAACAGGTATTGCACACTAGATCTCCATATACAGTATGGGCACAAAAGGGACACAGACAGATAGTTAAAACGGGTGCTATGACAAGTTGACAACAGGTATTATTAGGTTCCCAAGTTGCATCGTTCCCAAGTAGGCCGGTAGCCGACGGGCACATACAGGTCTAGTCTGAAGAAAGTGAGAACTGTACAGAGACATTGGAGAAGCTTTACAAGTTGTTCCTAACACATATGGGGACACTTGGAACAAGGATGACATGGGGTGGGGGCGGGGAAACCTTGGGAACTTTCTGTATAAGAATTTGAACTGCTCGTTGCTTTTTCCAAATAAAACGAACGATTTAAAAAAAATCGATTGCAGCAAAAATCGTTATAGATTGCAGCTAAGGTAGGGTAAGTGATTTTGCTTTGTAAAAATACTTGTTGAATAGCTCTATATTGTGATAGTACTAATCATTGCCATAGTGTTTGTTCAGTATCAGGGGTCTCCAACCATATCTCTCCCATTTCATTTGTCTTTGGTATGACCCGCCCGGGGATGACCCGCCCGGGGACCAACCTCCCAGTCCCAAGGCGGACAATCTAGAACAAGGCCACTGAGCTGTGGTGTGTGTGTGTGTGTGTGTGTGTGTGGGGGGGGGGGGGGGGGGGGGTGGAATCAAAATAGTTACACAGCAGTCTATTTGAAGCCTACATTGTGCAACACTGTAAATATTGACAGTGCATGACAGAGTACCCTGCCGCTTGCAATGCATTATCTGGTGATGTCTTGTCGCCCCCAGGTGGTAGAAGATGGTTATGAGTTCTTTGCCAAGCGGCAGCTGGTCACCTTGTTCTCGGCCCCCAACTACTGCGGAGAGTTTGACAACGCCGGTGGCATGATGAGTGTGGACGAGACCCTGATGTGCTCCTTCCAGGTACAGACACCATGACTCGTGGTTGGAAACGCTGCCTAATAATTGGCACAATCCAAACATAGGTTGTATATACAGTAGGTTGCTGCCTTCAGGAAGGAGATATGGTGTTCCAGCATACAATAAGGTCAGACTAAAGAGGTCCTTTGTCCACCAGTCGACCTTGATGCTTAATCAGGAGTTGTAGTCGGGGGATATCTAACATTGCTCTTGTCTTTATGTATGTAATATTGTTTTATTCTTTGTGCTATGTCAAATGTGTGTGTGTATGTGTTCTGCATACATGGCTGCTGGGTCGTTTGACACATTTCAGTGTGAACTGACGACAATCTCATTATCATTCCTATCATATCAATCCAATGCAGGACAAGTTAACAAATTACCCTTTCCAGGATTCCAGCGATCCTATTATAAAGAAATACACACAAGCTAATATAACAGCAACCTAGCATGAGAAAATGTTCAAACTTTTACAAGACATCTATGAAATAAATGGACACCACAGAACAGAAGATCTAAAATAATAGCACCAAAACGTCCTTGGAGTCTTGGTCCTCGGCTAAATACATATCATTTTCGGGATCCTTGATATGAAAAAGTTTGAGAACCACACTGATATAGAAACGGAAGTTTTTCAGAAAACTCATATGATTTAGAAGACATTTTTTATAGAATCTGCCTCGGGTCTTAATGTTGTTTAACAGATTAACACCGGTGCTTTGGGTCCTGCTGTCTTCCTCAGATCCTGAAGCCGTCTGAGAAGAAAGCTAAGTACCAGTACGGAGGAATGAATTCGGGCCGGCCCGTCACGCCTCCCCGCACAGTCCAACCCCCGAAGAAACGGTGAAGAAGGATGGAGGAATGAAGGGCGAGAGAGAGAGAGAATGACAGAGGGATGATTGTGAACGAGTGGCTGTCTTTTGTTGACTTTTCACAGAAAACTTGGCAGAGAGGAAAATGCAACAGTTTTTGATTTTAGGACCCCACGCCTCAAACAAACTCTTCCCTCCCGTTTCTTTTGATTTATTTTTTCCTTCAAAAAAGAAAATCTCCCTCCCTCTCTGAACTGTTCTGTCACATGCCACGCTCTTCCTTGAATGCTTTACCCCCCCTTCTACATCTGTGTAACCTTGAAATGTTTTTAAAAAGAAGTGTTAATAAAATAAATACAAAATGCAGAGGTGTCATGCTGTGCTCGCATGCTGTGAGTCGACAGGAAACGGGGAGAGAGATTGGGGGGGAGACACGCAGCAAAGTTCGTTGGGATTGGGACTTGAACCTGCGATACGCTGTCAGGCTTACCAGCCCAAGGGGTCTATGGGGACTATTTGCCAAAAATGGCAGATCTGAAGTTTTGAACTTCCGATCTGTGACAGTGAGCTTGGAGATCGGCTATTCCTGGGGAAGAAATACAGACCCAAAAGTCAAGTTTACCCAGTTTTGAGGGTCCATCCATCCATCTTATCTGTAGTCTGGTCGCGGGGGCAACAGCTCCACCAGAGTGTTCCAGACTTCCCTCTCCAGAGCAACATTAGTGACTTCCTCCTGGGGGATTCCGAGACGTTCCAAGGCGAGTGAGTCGATGTGTTTCCTCCAACTGCGCCTTGGTCTGCCCCGGGGTCTCCTCCCAGTGGGACGTGCGTCGAGGACCTCCCTAGGGAGACGCCCGAGAGGCATCCTAACCAGATGCCCGAACCACCTAAGCTGGCTCCTTTCCAGGTGAAGGAGCAGCGGTTCTACTCTCGTGTGACTGAACTTCTCACCCTATCTCTAAGGGAGATGCCAGCCACCCGTCGAAGAAAATCATTTCGGCCGCTTGTATTCGCGATTCTTATTCTTTCGGTCATGACCCACACTTCATGACCATAGGTGAGAGTAGGAACGAAGATTGCTCGGTAAACAGAGAGTTTTGCCTTCTGGCTCAACTCTCTTTTCGTCACAACAGTGCGGTACAGCGACTGCAATACCGCTCCTGCCACTCCGATTCTCCGGCTGATCTCCTCCGTCCTCCCCTCACTCGTGAACAAGACCCTGAGATACTTTAACTCCTTCACCTAGTGTAATGCCTCATTCCCTACCAGGACTGCACAATCCACTGGTTTCCTGCTGAGAACCATGGCCTCAGATTTGGAGACGCTGATCCTCATCCCAGCCACTGTACACTCTGCTGCGAACCGGTCCAGTGAGAGCTGAGGTGAGGTGACACTGAGCTGAGGTACTGAGTTTTGAGGGTTCAAGTGACAATCCAACAACATACAGTACATTTACACTATGAAGCCATCTATGAAAAGGATTAATCTGTAACAGTGGGGATCCTTGCTTCATCTCTGTTAAGCGGTCCCTGCCTGGCCTGAAAGACCCCTGGTTCACCATATATACTGTACACAGTGTATAGAGCGTCACAGTCCCGCCCCCTACCAGGGCCCAGGAAATGATTCCCTGTTCATTTTCCTCAGACATTTCAAAAAGTATTTATTTAAAGACCTTTTAAGCCTTGCACAAAGCCAACTCTAGTTGTGACAAATCATGACAACTACCGGTAACCACAATTCTTCAGGCCGAACAAATAATTAGAAGAAAACGGCAGGTTACAACACTTTTGTTGTTTTTCTTCTTTGTAATTATTTGTTCGGCCCAAAATGTTGTTTGTGTTTGTTGTCATCACAACTCAAGTTGGCTTTGTCCGCGGCGTATTTAAATAAATACTTTTTGAAAAGCCTATGGAGAAAATGAACAGGGAATTCACTTCTGGGTCTCACAGCGTCATGAAAGGGGGCGGGACTGCGACGCTCTATATGCACTTCTCTCTGCCTGTACAGACGGCTTGATTGATTTATAAACCGCTTGGGTTTACGTGCATAATAGGGCATTAAGCAACTAGTCGACTAGTAAATCCACTAGTCAACCTTGTTGGTACTAGTTGATAAGAAAAGGTTTCCCCCCCCCAATTTTGTAGGCCTCAAGATCAGGTGATTATAGTTGTAGTCACCAATGTACACAGTTTTCAAATGTACAAATATTTATTTCCAAAAATATAGGTAGTTAAACAACTAGTCGACTAGTAAAAATGACTAGAAGTGAATGCCCAGGGCCTAGTACATAACAACGCTGAGCTTCTTCCAGGGGACGTGATTCATAGAGGAAACACTTTATTAGTGTTGAAACTGGATGCTCTTTTGTACGCCGGGACAGATTCGGTGAAATTGAAGCCTTCCGAAATGCATGGCAACAACAACACCACACAAAAGCCACGGTGTATAAAACCCATTTATTGACACAATCCAAATCTGTACACATACATCATGTACTGTACATGCAAAGGCATTTTCTCTTCACTGTGCCTTGCAGATGAGCTCCCTGCGGCCATGCTTGCTCTTTTCAGACATGTTTCAAGTTTTGACTAGAGCCCGACCAACATATCGGTATTATTTGACGTTGTGACATCGGTGTCGGCAATTTATTATGCAGCCAATGTGTCCCGATTTTGAACCACTATATTCATATATATTGTGCAAGTCATAGACAAATATCCTAGGGTTTCAAAAGTCAATCCAATAGGCTCAAGGTGTTGCAACTTGCAATTGCATTAACGTTTTTATATTTTATATTTGCGTGTTTTGCTTAAGTTAAATGTCACAAAGTTTATGCTTATACAAAATGTACAATCAAATCTAATTGGTTTGAACATTTTGAACATGATATGGAAAAAAATGGCTTTTGTTTTCGGTGGTACAAGTCAGACTCAGGCGGCATCGGAAACAAAAATCTGGCATGGGTCTGGCTCTATTTGACACATCAACGACCGTTTGGGACCACACGACATGAAGCATTTCAGCTCAACAGGGTCACGTAAGGCCATCTAAAAAATAGCAATAACTACAATGGTCCAAAAATTAGCATCTAACATCTTAACAATTCAAACTATTGAAGACCCTGCATTGACCTAGCTTCAAAACAAAAGGCTATGCAACGGAACAGGCTGTCATCATTGACTGAAAAGGTCCCGTCATGGTAGGGTTGCTGTGACCTCTCCCTTGACCTATAGGCTGCCGTGCCTCCTGCCATGAATCAACTCATGGTAATCGCGTGATTTATTGCTCCATCCCAGACAATTGGCGATATGCGCACACACACACACGCGCGCCATTTTGGAAAGAACTTGGGCCTACTTCCTTCACAGGTGTTACCGATGATACTAATGAAGGCTCCGTTCCATTCTGGTCAAACACTAGAGTCAGGTTGCTGTTGCTATTGTGCATGTTGGCTCACTGGAAACACTCTGCCAAGTGGGTCTCAAAGTGTCCTTGAGGGGATTCCAAATGGCCCTGTACGGGTGTGTAACTCTTGAGAGTGTACACTCTTGAGTTATGGGAGTCCTTGAAATTAAAGTTTGAGAACCACTGCACACTAAATAGAAGACTCGCCTTAATTAGTATCATCAGTAACACCTGTTACCGAGTGAAGGAAGTAGGGAAGTGGCCCGGAAGTAGGAAGAGTCATTCTGTGTTCCATAGAGCCCATTATTTGCCCAAAGCAGCCTGTTTTGGTCCCGTTAGGCCAAACATGCACAGTCGCACAACAATGTCAAAGACCAAAAATAGCAGATGTACAAGCTCATGAACGCAAAAGCTTGTTTCTAGGTAGACTATTTTCGGCGTGCGAAGTATGTAAGCATATCGGGCTTACGTTTCCAACAGTCTGTTATTCTCCTATTTACAGAGAGCTCATAATGTGTTTATTCTCCTATTTACAGATAGCTCAAAATCATGTGTCACTTGTACAAAGTGTGACACTGTTTGTACACACAGTCAATAATTCAATCAATTAAAAGTAAGGGAGAGGGGGGGGAAAGTACATTTGTTACAAAGTTGAACGGGTGTCATTTAAAAATGTCTTCATAATGTTATTTAATATTAATGTAAAAAATACTTCTTCCTATAAATAACCATACATTTAACATTTTCAGGCTTTTCCATTGGCTACTTGGCACACAGCTGGCAGCTTCAAAGACATGAATCCTCCGTCCATGACAAGCAATTTGGCCATCATTCTGTTTTTAGAGCACAATTACACTTGAGTCACACGAGATGTGAATCTAACGGTCTGTGTTAGTGTGAAACGGCACAAAGCAGAGTGGTTATAATAGTTGCACATTTCATTCATCACTAGGAGGAGGAACAATGGAGCATTTGTCAAGGGCTAACAGCAACGGCACTGTCACAAAACTGTACAAACGTATACGAATCAACATGCTGCCCACTTCTTGTTCAATAGCAAAGTCAAGACGTAATCATTAACTTTCAGTCCCAGGCAGTCAAAAGTCGCTATGCTACTGTACCTGTCAAAACAGAATGTAACACAGACCCGCTAAAAAACAGGCCTGAATTCCAATCCGTCGTTTCAATAGAAAAGTTAAGATGTACTGTTAATACTTTTCAGTGCTAAGACAGCCAAACGTTACGAAGATACCCAGAGGGACGTGCAGAGAATGTTAGAGAGGCAGGGGCTGAAATTCCCTAAAAAGGGCACTTTTGACCAAAAATATCAAACAGCGGATCTACAAGCACTCGATGCGATGCGTTGAGAGCTTATAGATCAGCTATTTCCGGGGTGTGAACCCGCACTCTTTAGCTACTGAAGATGCGGCGTACGACATGGATTTATACGCAGATGACAAATTCTTTCAACACACAAAAGTTCAGGAGAGTTTTTTTTCTTTTTTGCTGATCAAAGTGTAACATCAGCCATTACGACGGCATCAAGGCCCGCCAAAATACATTTTAATCGACTAAATCAACTGTAGATTTAGTCGATTAAAATCTTATATTTAGTCCACTAAAACTAGACTAACACTAAATCTTGTTTGTGACTAAAATGTCACAAACTATATGAAAACTATTCAAAACACTGACTTAAACTAAAATATATTTTTGCTGCCAAAAACAACACTGCAATAGAGCATGCCCTGGGCTACATCTTTGCCAAACTTGGTGCTTTTAAACGAATTAGCACGAAATATCCCTATAGACTCCTCCACATCCTCCACTAGTAGTGGAGATTCTGGAGAAGAGAGAAGCTGAAATAAACTGAACATTTATGGCCAGCAGGGGGCAGCCCTAGAGCATATTTCGGGGGAAAGAGTTTGGAATGTGAAGCTTTCCTGATGTTGTTGGTCAACAGCCCAAGGCAGTGTTTGAACTTGGCAGCTCTTACTGTTCATTCCTGTTCTACCTTCCCTCGGTAAATAAAAAGGAACTTGACACTAAAGATCAGTTTGTTCTGGCTGTGTCAGCATAGTTATCAAAGAATACAAAGATATAAAAACAGGTCCAAATTCTACCAAAGAAAATGAAAAAAATATAGTAATCTAATAATATAACACACTTTTTTTTGTTTTACTTTGCTCATCTTGCAATTGTAGGTTTTTACATCATGCTTCAAATAATGCAAAAAAGATAATCAAAGAGACTAAATTACGGTAATCCATTCCATTTCAAATGTAAGGGTGCGTTCGGAACTTGGGATATAGCGCACTGAGCACACTGTGCAATACAAACTAATACGCGAGTACGCTCCCGGTGCACCGCCTGTTCCAACGCACCCATAGTCTAAGCTTGGCCAAGAAAAGGGCCCGTGAGTTTCCCGGTCAGAAACGATAATCCCCCCCGAGGTCAAATTAGAATCTACAAATCTACTTAAATCAGGCGAAAACAAATCAAAAGGTGTTTTTCCCTTATACTAGGATTCACTGAGAACAATGCCCTAAAAAAAGGTACTCCCTACAAACCTATACAAAGCATAAACAATATACAAAATAAGTAGGCTAAGACCCAACAATGGTCCAGCAAAAATAAATAATGGAACACAAAAATAAATGCTCGAGTCTTTTTTTTTGTAGGCGCTGCTGCGCCCATGTTTCCTCGGGTGTTACTGTTGACATTTACGTAGAACGTCCAGCATTTATGTAAAAAAACATTTTCCCTTTTTTCATACTTCCCAGGGTGTCATCAGCCAGCCAGGCAAGCATTGTGGTCCCAGCGTTGTATTTCATCAGCAGGCTTTCTGTCTCTTTTTTTTAATACTCATTTTCTTTCAAGCCATGGATGGTCCTTGAAGTGACATGTTGAGTGAGTTGTGGCGTGAAAATAGTACTTGCGTGAAATAGTACTTGACAGATGTCAAGTACTGTCAAGATGTCAAATACACAGTGTGTGTGTGTGTGTGTGTGTGTGTGTGTGTGTGTGTGTGTGTACAGTAACTGCGTCCACTGCAGTGGTTCTCAAAGTGGGCTCCGGGACCCCTGGAACTCACCCAAGGACCCCCCAGGGGTCCTTGGGTGAGTTCCAGGGGTCCTCCAGGAAAGGTACTTATAATATAGCATCAACAATCATTTTATCCATTTTAATTAAATGATGGCTATTCAAAAGTAGCAGATCTACAAGCTCACAGCGTGTCACTTCGCGCCACTCTTGCGAGCTTGCTTGTACATCTGCCAATTTTAAGAATCTTTGGAAAAATATTGAAAGATGTTTGGGAAATGTTGAATAATTGTAGACAACGAGGGGAGGGGTCCCTCCCTGGCACGAAACGTTTTCAGATGGCCGGGGGGTGTGTCCGCAGCCAAATACATCTCAGTTTGGGGTTCCTTGACATGAAAAGGTTTGGGTATATATATCACTGTGTATACGTGTGTTGTGTCTAAACCAGGGCACGCAGGGGGAAGGACAGAGCTGCTCCTATGGACAGACCCAGGGCCAGGAAGAACGTCATCAGGGCGCCTGCAGTCTCAGCATCCTTAGACTGCACCATCCTGTCGGGAAAACAAGTAAAATATAATCAGCTTGTTGGCTGTTGGCCCGGGTACCAAGTGTAAAATGACTCATACTGGATCTCTTGTCCACTAGTCCCTTCCTAACATTATAGTCTAGTTTTAATTTCTTGACGAAATTGTCGATATATTTAGTCTTAGGTTTTAGTCATCATAGCTTAGTTTTCACTTAGTTTCTATTTAGTTTTCGTCAGTGAAAAAAGGTAGTCGACGGAACATTTTTCATCATAGTATTATGAAAACAACACTTGTACTAGGGCATGGTCAGACAGACAGACAGACAGACAGACACAGTAACACTCACTGTGGCGCGTAGGACATGGACAGACAGACACAGTAACACTCACTGTGGCGCGTAGGACATGGACAGACAGACACAGTAACACTCACTGTGGCGCGTAGGACATGGACAGACAGACACAGTAACACTCACTGTGGCGCGTAGGACATGGACAGACAGACACAGTAACACTCACTGTGGTGCGTAGGACATGGACAGACAGACACAGTAACACTCACTGTGGCGCGTAGGACATGGACAGACAGACACAGTAACACTCACTGTGGCGCGTAGGACATGGACAGACAGACACAGTAACACTCACTGTGGCGCGTAGGACATGGACAGACAGACACAGTAGCCGCTGGAGAGCGAGAAGAGGGTCATTATGGCGGCGAAGGCGGCGTCGTGGGGGAAGAAGACTGGCATGTAGGAGCGCTTCTGGACGTTGCACAGCATCAGGAGGGGGATGAACACCACCCGGGAGACCACCAGCGCCGGGAACAGGGCCGACTCCTTCCTCGGCTGGAGGAGAGACATTATTATTTTATGTCCCTTCTGGTTTGAACGTCGGGGAAAATGCTTACTGTCTGGTTTGAACTGGTGGACTAGTCGGTACATAAAACAGCCCAACCACCTGATGCGAGTGTCAGCAATATTCCGCTGGCAACATGAACGTGTGACTAGACTAGAATATTTAAAAAGCAGTGAAACTCAGACTAACACTGCATCGTGTGGGATGGTTGAGCCCTTTTGGCAAAGAAACAGATGCTGCAGACACACTGCGGGAGCAAGTTGGCAACACAGTGAACACACATAATTCACAAAGCCATCTCCTAAAGCCAGGTCCACACCGCCCCGACGATCGGCTGTCTCCAGTCGCGAGACTGTCCGCAGGAGACTCCCCGACAAGAAGCTCCCGTCGCCTAAAGCAGTCACTCACCCATTGGACCCAGGTTGTGACAGTTCTGCCCAGCCAGTCGTTGAGGTTGAAGATTAAGAAGCAGCACACGGAGATGAAGTATCGCTCTGAGGGTAGAGAGAGAGAGAGAGAGAGAGAGAGGCCAGATTTAGGATGGTTCTACAACAACACTGTGTTGCCATTTCCGAGTTTTAGTCGACGAACACTGCTGCGTAGGAGTGTAAATCAATGACAGGGTCTCTTACCCCAGTTCCCCGGGTACGCCGTCTGGACGTCCACGGTCACAGCGGGGAAGACGGACAGCGTGACGATGAAGACGAACGTCACGCAAAACGCCATCACCCAAATCTGAGGAGAGAGAGACGAACAGTGGTTCACCGCGTGCACTGGAGATGGAGGAGGTGGAATGCATGCACAGGAATAATAATTTGTTAATTGATTTACCGACAATGTAGTACACATTAAAATGCATTAATTAAAATGAGCTGTAAGCTCTATATTAGAGAAGGTGGAAGTCTGCACACCGTTTTAAATGCTCCCAGAAAAATTTATTATCACACAGCAGTGAATACCTCACGATGGCCACATAAGCTGAAACGTTTTTTACCACTGTGTCATAATACATTATTATGGGAGTATTTAAAAAGTAGCCAAAAGTTAAACTTTGGAATTTCAGCCCCTGCCACCAACCCAGCTGCTTCTCATTCAGAATGGGCTCGAGTCTCCTCATAACAGCCTCTACGGACGGTCCACCTGTAGTGGTGGTGGTGACCTATGACAGACGATCTATCCTCATACCTTTTTGAAGACCTCCATGACGGAGGCTTTGGCCTCTCCTCCTCCTCCTCCGCTGACGCTGACGTCCACGTTCTCCAGGGACAGGAAGGCCTGCTTGTTCCCGTCCACGCTGCTCGTACCGGGCTCCGCCTCGGCGCCACCGCTGGCCTTAACCACGTCCCCGTTGGTCACAGCGGTGCCGTTGGGAGTGTGGCCGTTCACCTTGCCGTTCTCCGCGATGCTGCTCTCTGGGTTTGGGGGGAGGGAGAGTCATTAGCAACCAGTTATTAGCCATGGTGGTTTTCAACCTTTTTCATATCGAGTGCCATTATTTATTCGTCATTTAAACCATTAACCATTTAATGATATTTAGCCTCTCAGACACAAAAGTAAAATCTATTTTGTTATCATTGGATATTATCCAATTGTGTAAACTTCTTTCAAAGACGGTACAGGCTTACAGCGATAAAATTACTCGGCTGTTAAGTCATTGCAATAACTCGAGTTCATCCTTTGGTTTGGGGCATGTGTCTGCATTCATGGCTAAACAGCAGCTGAAAGCAGAGTGGGCTAGACTCTGTGTGGTCCCTCAATGTCCCTGACAGACCCAGTCTTTGTCCCTGTGGGCCTTCACCACTCTTAACTGGATAAATCTGGGTAAACAGGACTAATGAGATAATGTCCCGTTGAATCGCATCGATTCAGCCAGAGTGTGGGGGCGGGACAGATCCGCTCGCTTATCGCTGCTGAGTGAGTGTTATGTAATTCATATTGCATTGCATTAATGTCACCCCGGTTTCAGGGACATTACTTTTGAGTTGCTTTGGTGGTGAAAGTGTTCAAGTGTTCAGTCACTGGCCCAACTTGGCCAGATGTTGATGGATATTCTATCTAAATAATAATATAGTCCCCACTCCTTGGGGTGTTTTTGTCACTCTGCATTTACCCATCTTCTAATCACTATGGTCCTCATTCACAACGGCGTTTACGCTCATAACGTGAAGTTACGTGAGCGGACAGGCATTTACGTGGATTCCCACATTACGTCGGAATTCATGGCCATCTCCGTGAACTTGACGGTGACGTTGGTTGGTCGGAATCTCCGCACATTGCTCCGCCACCATTCTAGAGGCAAGTTAGCCTAGAGTCCCATACAGAAACTGCCCCCGCAAGCACGACACCTTTTTATTTATTTATTAGGATATTTCTATCATGCGCGATTGGGGCTGCTCACTCGGCAGCCTTCTACTCGAAGTGCAACGCGTTGTGAGCTTGTAGATCGGCTCTCGCGAACTCGCGCTGCATGTTAAAAAACAAACTCACAATTATAATAAGAACATACAATTATCTGCATTCTGCACTGTACGAATCCAACGTTGTTTAGTGTAGTAATGCCTGCAGTAGGCCTATTGAATTTGTTATGGAGCTCCTTTGAGTCAGCTGACTGTCGGTGTGTGTGTGTGTGTGTGTGTGTGTGTGTGTGTGTGTGTGTGTGTGTGTGTGTGTGTGTGGGGTGAAATTCACATTGGAAAATGAATATAACGGCACGGTGAGCCCGGCCCGGCCCCGACTGGCTTTTGGCTATATATGGTTCACAGACATGCCGGTCTGACAGACGGACAGTAGTCACTAGGGCTAATTAGCCCTATATAAAAAATAGAAGACCACATTAGCCTATACTGAATGAATGGCATCAGCGTGTTTGAAAGTCGGCCAGTCATATCATAGTTTTAAGCCAGCTCACCTCCACTCGCGCTTGTTCACAAACATGACGGACAGACAGACAGACAGACAGACAGACAAGAAAGGCTGTTGATGATGATTATTATTAACACTAACATTTAACAAGGAGTGAAGCAATGCGTGCCAAGTTGACAAGTTTTGTTTATAATTATATACATATAACTCGCGCTGTTTGCTTGAAGATCTGTCCGTGCAGAGACCCGCCTGTCAAAGTTAACTGCTCTACATGCTCATCGCGGCTGTTGTATATAATTTAAAGCTTGGGAATCCTAGTCTGTGCAGGCTATGATGACGTATTTCGATATTTATTTCGTAGTTCGTTGCCTTATATGGTGTAGAATGGGCGTGAATGTTCCATCTTACCAGGCGACACCAGGTGAATCGCTTGGGAAAAATGCGGAAAGGATACACTCGGCGATCCGCACAAATGAAGTGATTACACCAGCTTCTCTGAAGAGCATGTCCTCTCAGTGTAGCTTGATCGGACGGATTAATACGATATCAATACGCATCTGTTTACGCATCAGTTACACTGTGGCGAATTTCTCCTTTGTGAATGAGGACCTATGAGTAGTGAGCAGCCATTCGCTCTGGGAGCCGGTGCTTGGCCAGCAATTAGGGTTTAAGAGTCTTGCTCAGGGACACGTACATTTCTGGCCTAGCCTGGCATCGAACCTGCAACAAGCAGGACCCGTTTGCCCAGGCGCCAGGCGGGCTTCACTAAACACTTAGAGAAATAATTCTCTAAGTTAAGATGCCCCATCGTAACTTATGAAATCATTTGGGGGTCCCCAGATGATTTGCTTAATGTGCAACATTGTTTTGCTTAATTTCTCACAACAATGCTCAGTAGTGCAATGCCTCAACTACTACAGTTCCAAGTGCTTGTCAGGGTGCGGGGGTTCCTAGTTGAAATATGTTTTTTTTTATTTGGGGTCGTGGCCTGAAAAGCTTGCGGAAAACTGCCCTAAAACATACATTATGTTCCTGCCAGTGTGTGCTGGCTACCAGCCAGCACACACTGGCAGGAACATAATGTATGTTCAGATATATCAGATATATGCCAAAACCACTAGTACCTTTGAGCAGCTCATCGGTGGTGCCGGCCTCCTGCTGGCCCTTTCTCTCCAAGTAGAAGCGTGCAAATTCCTGTAAAAGAACCCATCAGTCAAAACCAAACAAACTAGACAATGTTATCATAAAATACAACAAAGGCTCTGCTAAATAATGTTTACAGCCCATGTCCCCGTTTTTTAAGTCTGGTCAAAAAGTGAATTCACTTGGTATGTAGTCCACGGGGGGGGGGGTCACCCTAACTGACCTTACTGCAGCATGAAGCACACTTGCCATGATTAAAGCATTTATACCATAAAGCTATGGTTAATGAGTTTGATGGAATGCGACTGCCCGAAGCTGAAGTTATGTGATGGACACTCAACTTAATCGAAAGTCAGGCTGCGTGCGTTCTGCTTAGCTGTAAAGTTGAACTTGCCGGCCCTGGAGGGTTAGCTCAACCTAAGCCATTCGCTTATTTCCATCGCTCGAAAATCCACTTTTTGGGTATAAATCCTCTCTTCATAATGTCAACAGTATGTGTAGCGTCACACTTTACTCCAGTAACGCCGTTGCTGTGTTCCAGCCGTAAAGCGTGAAGTCTCGTCTAATAGCGAGACTTCGAGCGATGGAAATAAGCAAATTAGAACTAAAACCCAGCGCACCATTGAGGGCTCATGGTGGGGTAGGGGAAATAGCCAATAATGCGTTTTTGCACAAAATAACACCCGGACCACTTTGGTGCCGACCTAACGACTACAACAAAAGGTAATTAAGAAAGCCTTTCTAGCATGAAACTCTCCTTTAATGCATACTGGAGGCTGTGGCAGAGGGACAGGAGGATTATGGGAATCGTAGTCGTAATGTGCTGCTGTAGCAGAGGGACAGGAGGATTATGGGAATCGTAGTCGTAATGTGCTGCTGTAGCAGAGGGACAGGAGGATTATGGGAATCGTAGTCGTAATGTGCTGCTGTAGCAGAGGGACAGGAGGATTATGGGAATCGTAGTCGTAATGTGCTGCTGTAGCAGAGGGACAGGAGGATTATGGGAATCGTAGTCGTAATGTGCTGCTGCAGGAGGCACGACTGACCAGGCGAGGTAGAGTCAGGTAACTGAAGAGTGTCAGCAGCGTTCCCACACACGGAGTGATGAAGTAACCCAGCGCAGCCGACTTGGAATCTGCATCACCTGAGAGACGCACACACACACACACACAGGTCAGGCATCCGAAGATCACACTGAAATAATTTGCTTCCTTGTTCCATTTATATTATTTATTTTATGAGGCAACTGGTGCGTCCGTGCGTGCGTGTTCTTACTGGCTATGGCTAGCAGCATGGCGATAGCAGCGAAGGTGCCAGCGAGGCCCTGGCCGCTCATAAAGATGGCGCTGTACTTCTGGGGCAGCAGACCCACCAGGCCGAACAGACTGCCCTGCATCGTGGCGCCAAACGCTGACAGGAGAGCAGAGAGAGGACCCATTTCATTACACACACACACTTACTGTACATTACAACATCAAAGACAGAACCTGCACACATTCCAAGATTCTAGAATGAAACACTAGACACCGGTGCTGGCTCATAATGTAAATATAGTCTTATTATACAGTACTTGTGAAGATCCCTGCCACTGCGTGTCCAACATTAAAAACAGCCACTCTCTCGATTTTCGACATGAATCCTAGCCATTTTGGGTTCATGATCCGTTTGGGAGCGGATGATAAATTACGTCATGTTGTGTGTGTTCTGCATACAGTACATGGCTGCTGGGGCGCAAGACAATTTTCTGCGTGAATTGACATATCACATCTGAAGTATCACATCATATCATTATCATTGTAGTCTGGTTTGTAGACTAGTCATCAGGCCGGAACCCCCAAACCGGAATCAGAATTACCCAAAATTCCCTTCATCATAATTGTAGGGCCTACCCAATAAAATACTTGATGTGACGTATGAATCCGACACCTTTCTTCAAGTACTTTTTGGAATAGTTAATTTGGTACAGTCGTTGCTGTCGGGAGGAAAACTCCATTTGAGGTTTTTGTTGGCATAAATCAGTGCTATTGAACAGCCTTTACGTCTGTGTGTCATTTCGAAAATATTGAACCAATGGAAAGTAGTAAAAAGTGCTTTGAACAAAACCTCTTAACTCCATTGGACCCTCAAAATGTCTGCTAAAGCAACTAACTCCACCACCTCTCCCCGACTCATGGAAGTAATTGACAATATATAAAGTTACAACACCAACGTTGATGAGGCTGTATTGTGTTGTTTTAAAAATATATGGTTTTTTCTTTTTTTCTTTTTCATTTCCTGAAAAATGAACATTTTGGAGTTTAGGGTTTCCTCCCGTCAACAGAGATATCCAAAACCAGTGTTTTTGACGGCCCATCACAGTCCCTTCGCTAGTTCAAACTGTCGGTGGGCAGGGGTGTTCCCTTATCGCAGCCCTAAACCCTGAGCTTAGTTTATAACCCTGGCAGGAGAAAGGAAGGAAAAGAGTTGGAGGAAGAAAAAAACCAAATGCTCACAGTTAATGAACCAGATGGTCGCCATGGTGACCGAGAAGAAGGTGTCCGTGTCCATGGTGGGAGGCACCTTCACCAGGATGGCAGTGATGATGAAGAGGATGAGCATGCCCACCAAGCTGCCCGCAATACGCACCGTCTCTGAAATCCTACACGCACACACACACACACACACGCACACACACACACACACAACAAAATGTTACTTTTCAAGAAAAAGCAGTAGGCATTGTGGACAAATTCATGTAAGTTCTGGAGGTCCTTGACATGAAAAAGCCAGTACTAAGTTCCGACACGTGTTTTGGTCCGACGGTCATTAGACCGACAACCTACCTCTATCCCTAACCTAACCATAACCGCAAGCATGGGAGCAGCGCATGTTCGAGCGGTAGTCCGACCGCTGTTCCCGCATGTCGGACTAACCCTACGTTTTAACAGCGGGCGACAGCCAGACGAATTTTCCGGAAGTGCATTATTTGTCAATGGGACCTGGCGGCAACTACTGGCGATAGAGGCGATAGCAGGCGATGGTCGAAAAGTGGGCGGAGGAACATCGGCCGAAAAGATAAAAATATTTTTTCCTTTGGGCAACGTCGCCTGGCAATAGTGGGCGATTGGGCGATAGCCAATGAAATTCAAGCGACGCTCGCCGTTGGTCTCGAAGGTCTCCCGCTGTTAAAACGTACTGTCATGCTCCGTCAGAATTGCATCCGGATCCCGAACCATTAGGATTTAGAAGAGAAGAGACATTCGTGGAATCGGCCGCGGGTCTTAATTCATGTGGTCACTGACCTCTGGTAGAGGAAGGAGTTGAGGAGGGTGAACAGCAGCAGGGGCAGCTGGGAGAGGAGGGTCATCCAGTTGTTGAAGTAGTACTCTTTACGGACCACCACCGTCCCATTGCTCCATTCTGTGGTGTTCAGACGATCCTGGAAATACTGGAGGGAGAAAGAGAGACACACGAAGCCACTTGTAACCATAGATATTAAAACGTATAGATGCCTCAGTGGTCTTGTAACCATAGATATTAAAACATATAGATGCCTCAGTGGTCTTGTAACCATAGATATTAAAACATAGAGATGCCTCAGTTGTTAAGTGTCATTTTCTTAATTGCTAGTCAGAGAGAATGCTGATGACGGATATGCCTGAATGACTGAAATCCAGCGTGTGCATGTGAAAGAGGCCTCAGACACATACTGTACTATTACTACATGTACAGAGACGCATATACTATTGTACACGTGCAAGGACGGAAGATACTATGGCTGCATAACCTTCTCACTAAGAGGACTCAGGAATCATATGATATACTGACCGCAGGGACTTAAACAGGCAAGGATCACAACATCTTAAAGTATTTTAAAGTACATACACGTGCAAAAATAAAAAACAAAAACCTGTCTTTCTACATAACCTGCTAATCTGCATCTAATCTAAACCTACACAATAACAGCTCTTAATTCCCTCAAAAGGGAAACGCTTTGGTCCAACATGTGATTCCATAAGAAGGCTGAGAGGGTTGTGGAGATTAGTGGGGCATTAATCACATGCTTTAGACAAGTAAATCTATCATTTGATCAGTTAAATAACCAATCTTAACAATGATGGTCGGGCATGATGTTGGTCAAGTGATGACCTGATGTAGCGCTTCAACATCCAAGCTAGCCACAGTTTGCAGATAGTTGTCTTAACCCATTTTGGGTGGGAACCCCTTTTGGTGTTAGCATTATGTTATGCTTTAAGTATTGAAAAATAGCAGATTTACAAGCTCATAACGCGCCACCTAGTGGCGCGCTACGAGCTTGTAGGTCTGCTATTTTTGACTGACATAGAAACATAGCTTTTTCAGAAAACTGTCAGGATGTAGAAGACATTTTGTAGAATCTTTTCTCAGGTCTAAATGTCTTAATACTTTACCATGGAGGCGGTCATGAAGAAGTTCCATGGTAGCAGAGTTCCCAGGCCCAGGATGAAGAAGATGATTCCCACCAAGAACCCCCTGGAAACGGATGAGGATAGACGAGGAGAACGTTAAGAGGACCGCGATCAACTTGAAAAGCTGCTTTTAAAAAAAAGTGCCGGGAAACCCACTTAACCCCAAAATATTGACAATACAATACACGGTACAAAATACAGCTTTACATGATATAATAATAAACAATCAGGTCTCTTTGTGAATAGATCTGAAGTCTGGCCACACACAATTACAAGGATGTTTTAAAAAAAAAACATGGCTTTGATCACCAGCACAGTTTGAGTTCTGTGTGTGAACACACGCCCAGGTGCATTGAAACTGCGGGGGAGACGGGAAGTGGGAAGTGGGATATGACAGTGAGAAGAAATAAGAATAGATTATTTTTCTGTGTTTTCAGCCACGCATTCCAACTGTTGGACTCACCTGTCCTGCGGAGAGTCCGTTCGGTCTTTCATCCTGGTGTAGGAGGTTCTGGCGAAGCTGCAAGGGCAACAGAAGAATGGGAGACGGGTGAGTGTCAGCATCGTATCAGCACAGGCTTCACTGAGCTTCATATTTACGCTGGCAGTATACAGGCCTCACTGAGCCTCCCGAGTTCTCTAATATCAGTACAGGCCTCACTGAGCCTCAAGAGTTTGCCAATATCAGTACAGGCTTCACTGAAGCCTCAGAGTTCGCTGTCCGGCAAGATGGTCCTCAGTCGGCGCTCCCCTACTTGCGTGTGTAGGAGGAATCCATTCCTGTGCATTCTGGCACAAAGCTGCAAAGGGCGTTCCGCGCAGCCTTCCCAGCGAGCAGTTCATGGAATACGGAGCAGCATGCTATTGCCATCACGATAATTGCCTCCTCCTCCTGAGCCTGACCCTGCCTGAACTTTGCTTTCCAGATAGCTTTCTTCCTAGTAGTTCCTATACGTCCAAGGAAAAAAGCACTGCTGAGAGTTCTAGAATAGAGAATCACGTATTGTGAACCGTGTACTCAAAATGTGAGAGAGAGACAGAGAGAGTAGGCTAACTGAGACTCACGTAGGACTCTCCAAAACCCTCTCTCTCTCTCTCTCTCTCTCTTTTTCATCCCATGACATGAATTAGAACTTCAGGCAAGTTCCCATTTAGGTTTTGGCAAAGAGACCAGCCCCAGAGCTCCAAATACCTCCGTCCCTCTTTTGTGAGTAGATTAGGCAGGAATCTCCCTGAATTCACTCCCTGGACATGTACTAACTATACTGTACATTACACAACTGAACTGAAAATCAAACAAACAATTAAAACAACAAACACACACATAACATATAGCTGTGCAAACTCACCAACAGCATAAGGATATTGACCTAGCCGATAAAGCCGTGTAGTGGGATTGCCAGCATTCAAGTCCTGAAATGGCTTTGACCTAGCATGGGCTCTTACAATGTGAGACCAGGTTACTGGCAGCAAGGGGGGTAAAACCGTCCACCCTGTCCAAACCAAACGACCAAAATATGGCGACCGTTTTGTTTTGACTCACAAAGAGAGCAGAGCAGACTGGGGCAAACGGGGGAGGGAGTGGCCTGCACTCCTACCTGTCAGCGCTTGCACCCCGCGTTATCATCACAGCTAAAACCAACTCCTGCCTTACTGAAAGCTTATTTGCTTATCACAAAGACAATGCCTACTGCCAGCGCCTAGGCGTTGAAATACAGCAGTACTGTGGCAATACACAGGACATGCGAGGGTTCTTCTACTGGTGTCATCGGCTCATCGCTGTACACAGGAAAGCCTGACTCCCTGTTTCCATCCATTATCACAAACCCTAACCCTAACCTCAGTCATAACTGGCCACGCATGTCGTAGCCACGGGTGAGTCTTAACCGGCCACGCAGGTCTGACTAACAGGATGTCTGACTTATGGTCAGTCCTCCCATTCCCCCATTTACTTCCAAGTATTTACTAATATTACTAGTATTTACTACTACTATTACTAGTATTTACTTCCTTGAGTGTTGGTGATACGGTCCCAGATACGGTTACTGACTGTTGGTGGTTACCGAACATCAACACAAAGTGTCCACAAACAAAGGGAGGCGTGATCTCACTCATGCACCACAGGCAAATGCATGCACTGCACTCAGTCACTCTCACTCTCTCTCTCTCTCTCTCTCTCTCTCTCATATACACACACACACACACACACACACACACACACACACACACACACACACAGGCAGTTTTCAGGCATGTTTTTTTGGCAGCCTGGCAGGATGGACTACAAGGCGTGCGACAAGGATATCATGAGGTTCCCCGTTCCCCCCCCCCCCCCCCCCCCCCACACACACACACACAGCGCTCTCTACACGCATCAACTCCCTTTGAATGACCCTTAGGCTGCACCAGGCTAAAATGACAACAAAAGAATACTCCCACCGCCCTGCTTTCTCTTGGCTCCTGTCCCTGTCTATTTGGCATTCTCCTCTCCTCCTCGCAGGATGAAGGAATATTCTCATGAACTTTGGATCTGTGCTTGTTTGCAATGTTGGGAAACTGACTCTCACTTCTGTGGGAGCCACTTGATGTAAGTTGGGCTGCAGTGAGTGCAGATGCCCAAAATGTTTAAGAAATAAATAAATTAAGAATTAATCACAGACACTTGAACACTGGCTAAAAATCAATCGATTGACTGCTTCTTGAAAGCACCATTTTGATCATTAAAAGAGTAGTCACCCAAAATGACTTATGTTCTAGCAATTCACACACTATTTATTTACACGCACATCGACGGTGCATGCTGGGCCAATAAGGCATAACATGAAAGGAGTTAGGGCAGCTTTTGGTATAAAGGAATTATCTTTATTATCAGACGAGACAACGTTTCGATCTCACAGGACCTTCATCAGGTCAGTCTCAATCACACAGACACCCCATGAGGCCAATTCATGGAGATGTTTTTGTTGTATTCCTGAGCCAAAAATGGAGTGAGTGACATCGCCAATGACATCGGTCGGTAGGAGACAAAATCCTTGAATTCAATAATTCATTCATTCATGAGGTGTGTAATTTATGTAAAATAAGTATTTGTTTTAGGTGAACTACTCCTTCCTCTGATTAGAATCTGAGGTTAACAACAGCAACGTTGGCCCCACCCCCCATGGACGTGTGTGTGTGTGTGTGTGTGTGTGTGTGTGTGTGTGTGTGTGTGTGTGTGTGTGTGTGTGTGTGTGTGTGTGTGTGTGTGTGGTGGGGGCCCTGGGGGGTCAACCAAGGTGAGCCTACATGACAACTGTGCTCGAAATAACAAGTCACATAAGGCCTCGAAAAAGGTACTTTGTCAATAAGCATGCTTGTTTGTATAATCGCATCGCGAGTGTTACTTAATCTGCTTACGATAATAGGCTAAGTATGCTCTGTATGATCAGGAAAAAACAGCTAAAACAGAAAAACAGCTAATAATTAACTATCAGAGCACTAGTAATACAACCAATCTTGACCCAGGGCAAAGAAACTAAATAAACGCTTGCTTGAGTATATAGTTGCAGGGTTAACAACGAACACAGCTACAAAAAAAATAACTTCCTGCTGAAAAAAGAAACCACCTGCCCTGAAGGGTAAATTCAATATCCAGTGAAGTTAACATAACAAGAGACATGTATTTTGTTTCAAAGAACCTGACTTGACTGCATGAGAAGAGAATTAGCTCAATTATTTATACGGTTGTTTATTTTCAACTCGTTTAGGCAGGAGGACAGTAATGGAAGGATAAGAAAGATGAGAGTTGGGGGACAGCCTGCATGCAAGACGAGAGGCCCTCACAGGCAGCTCCCAGGGTGTTCTGGGGTCAATGCACAGAACAGGCACCCCCACCCTCCTTTTCTCAGTATCAACATAGTCTATAGCCAGGCATGGCTGAATGAATAGCTTCATTGTTCGTTCATATTCAAACTTAACTTCCTCCGGGTCTTTATGTCCCTGATGATGATGTTGCAAAGACCAATCTGCACGTAAATGTCTTGTGACTCATTGGCTGTCAGGAAAGGGTCCACCGCTGTTGACTTAGCAGTGATCAAATCAAACACTGTGCAGCCGTTGAATTCCTTACAGCTCACGGCGTGTGTGCCGTATCGGATCCAACAAGAGTCATGCGAACATATACAAGTCACTGTGTGAATGGTGCTCCAGTAATGGAAAGCTCCTCAGCAAAAGCTGTCCGGCTGTGTGGCAGCCAGGCCCCAGTACGAGGTCATTCAGACAGAGAGGGAATGTATGTGGACTGTGGAGGTGGCGGAGTAGTTGGATAAAACGTCTTTACACATCGGGGGCATGTCAGTCAAATACATTATACAAAAATGTGCCTGCAAATATTTCAGATCAAACTATTCATTCATTCATTAGTTGATGCTTCATTCATACAGGCTGATGCCTTTATTCGTGGTGAAAAATCAACCTTATTCCAAATAGATATTGCATTGCTTTATCGCCTCGTAATATTCACGTTCTGTGGCCAAGAGCTTTGGAGTCTTTAGACACAGACAACTGCGTGCGTGCGTGCATGCAGTGCATGCAGTGCACACGGCCACACGCACGCTGGACAGCATGTGCTTAATGGAAATGCCTCAGGCACAAGGAAACTGGATGGTCGAGAGTCTAGACGAGACGCTACTACAGTCAGCGATTCCCAGCAGGACCTATAATTATGCTCAGTCAGTGTCGAATTCAGTTTACCGTATGTGTACATTTCCGCTCTTTACATACCATTAAAAGAAAATATTTTGGATTCCTCATTCATAAAGGTTGACACAGTAGTACTAGTAGGCCTGACCTTGATTAGGGATCAATCGAGGGAGTTTTAGTCGACTACCAAACTCTTAGTCGATTAGTCAATGTTTATTTTTTGCATGATTCGACTGCAGTGATTGGCCTAATTTCTTATATTAACAAATTGTTTGATATATATATATATATATATATATATCATGATTTATTGGCAGAAACCAAAGAAGTATATGTTAAATTAGACAGTCACATACTCACATTAGACATAATGGAATGATTCTCTATTGCAGAATTATTTTCATGTTACGCAATCAGACTGATTCGACTGCCAATCCCTCAGGTTGCCTCATAGTCAACTATAGCTAACATCACATTTACCTGCTTTCTTTAATTCTTTCTTTTAAATATATGAACCTGTTTATTAAGTAACTATGGTCACATGGAGCCCTGAACACCACCCTGTACTCTCCCATTAGGTGGGGTTCTGTTCTGTATAATGCTATCATTTTGATTAGATGCTAATCTCAGATTGCTCAAAGGGGCCTTAAAGGGTGAATATCCAAACTGTAAGAATTAGGCCAGGCTAATACTTGTATATGATAATATATATGGCAAATAAACTGTACTGTATGATAAGTGCTCCTCTCTCATAGGAGATGACAAAACAAAATAAAATGCTCATGCTCGTTACATGCAAATAAGAAAAATGTGTTTCCAAATAGACTTAGCTGGGAAGGTGTAACCATATAATTCTTCCGAGATCAGATAACATGACAGAACAGACATGCACACAATGATATAGATCACACCCATGGCATGCATGCCTCCTTCGCCACACAAACACAAACACCTTGCATGCCTCTCCCTTGAACCTCCTTCACTGTTTGATACGCTGTCAGGATCATGGGAAATTGGTCAAAAAATGACACGGTTTTGCCAAGCAGAACCCTATTCTGGATGGCAACGCCATGTGACAGACATGGAGGTCACAGATGGGTCATGCTTAGCTCACCACACACATGCCTGGCATGCCTCTGCCACCACACACATGCGTGCCTTAGTTCCAAGTGTGACACTGCAAAACCAGACTGCTGAACAGCCACATTAAACCAACCATGCTCATCTTTGTTGTGTCCAACTGCCACCCTCTATATCCGGGACACCCCTCAATTTCGGGAATCATTTGGTTGGCCTGCTCTGTTTAAAAAGTAGGTCAAATCACTCCAGCACATAAAAGACTTACTGGTCACCAGTCTGACTGTTGGAGATGCTGTGGGGAGACAGTATTGGCAGTATCTGGAGTTGCCCTTTAGCTGTGGTGTCCAGTGTCCTGGAAGCAGTTTTCAATTTGCTTCAAATTGCAAGGCAGGATCAGTATTTACTGAGGGTATTGCTGGTGGCATCCAAAAAAAAGCCTTAACTAAAAAGTGGCTTACGAATGTTACACCAACTATAAATTATTATTTCAATTGATTATTCAATCTATAATGTATTATGGAGAGAATTGCATTCAGCTTTAGAGGTTAAACTGAAGTCTTTACAGACAACTGGTTTAATCATGTCTTTACCATAAGACCTGATTCTATTTAAATTCAGTTGTGTTAAATCCACAAGGTCCACAAGTCCATTCCTCCATTATTGGAGGAATGGACTTGTTCACCTGTTGAAGTGGATGCACCTGTTTGAGGTACTTATATAGTGAAGTGAGTGACTAAAGAGGCCAATATTTCCCCTTTATTTGTATGTATAAGGAAAAGACTAGGACTATTTTCCTAGTCTTTTCCTTTTCATGTATGTTTGTTGTTTAAATTGAATAATATGGAAATAAAAATGGAAAAAGGGGGTCTAATCGATCAGTTCATCGACATCGAGTCATTTGAGTGTCAGCTGAGACCCCCTGTTATGTAAACAATAATGGGTTGACCATAGAGTTACGGACCGGAGCGACCCCCGCTATTCATTTCAATGGAAGTTGCTCAGTGGCTTTTGAAGCACTCGGAAGAACGCTCTACCCTTTGATTTGGACACTGTCCAAAAACCCATTGGGCAAGTATAGGTCATGTTCTACTTGCCCAAAGGTCATGCCCACTTGCCCGGATAGTAAATTAAGGTACAATTTTAATTACCCTTCATTTTAACATGTTTTTTTTCTTTTTTTTTAACTTAACTTCTAGGGGTGTGAGTCGAGATATGGACATAACTCAATATTTATGACAAATATCTCATTAGCTATAAATAGCATATTGTATTTTGAATCATGAGCTAATTACTGTCTGTTAGGTTGACTAACATTCCAGGCACCTGCATTTATGTAGGCTACTGGTATATTGAGTTGGCTCCATGTGATTGTGTACATTTTCATACCATTTACTATTTTCTATATTTACTATTTCACATGGCATTTGGTACCATGCTCATTGAGTCTTCAACTGATAGATTTCAAGGATATGACAGTTGGCAGTGCCAGTGCACCTGTATTCAATGGAACCTGATTGTGCACTTCCTGTGCACTTCCTGTTATCTTGTCACAACAACTCTGAGGAAGGCAGTCAGTTGTCCAACTTGTCCATCAAGGTAAATAAACCATGTTAAAATTCATTCATTGAGCCTTAGTTGCACCTATAAGACCTTTCTGCTTTTGCAGACTTTATTCTCTTATTTTAAATTAAGTCCACGGACATCTTGTGATCAACTAAAGATAGTTATTGCTTCCCCAATCAAACGCAGTTGCCCGTCGAGCAACTTCAAAGCAAACTCCACTTGCCTGAACGTTTTATTTACTATAATTGTCACGGGCCAGCCGTTTTAGTGCACTAGTGTCAAGTGTCAACCCCTTTAAACATTACTGTTGGCTCCCAGAGCTAGTTTGCTTGGTCTTTCTTTGCTACAACTGACAACCAGTTTAGTTTGTGGACAAGATTATGACAAATTATAACCTAATTTGTGTGTGAGTCACCTCCAGAAAGGAGGATTACCAGCCGGGCTAGTAAGTATAATTCGAGGATGAGTCAGACGACACATGTGCTCCTCCTCGCCAGGCCAGATGGCATCATGGCAGGACAGGTGGGGTGCCATATTGCAGCCAGGTCAGGATGACACTAGCCTCGGAAACCCAGACGTTTTTATGACACGCTGACACGCGCCTTAAATTGCCCGCACTTTTTTACTCTATTCAAGGAAATTACAAAAGCTTATAATAGATTATAGTGGCACATATTTGGCCAGTCAGTGTTCCAGCAAAATGGTGTGGTGGTATGTAAGCTATGGCAATTGTGGTGAATGACTTTAAGGCTTAAATATAATAAACCCGAATATGGTACACATGTATAAAACAATCATCTGTATTCTGTAAAAGCAGAAATAATCATTTCAGAATTCAGATGATACTATAGTGATCCAGGAGAGCGATGCATACATCGCATCATGGTACATTTATTATGGGACAGTTTCAGATGTTAAATGGTAGTGGTACCCGTGGCTAAATTCAGAAAACACTGACATTTATTAGTTTTATTTAAGCCTTTGAAATCGTAACGCAATTTAATTGACACAGCCAGCGCAGGATGGAACAAGAGTGTCATTGTTGTCAGTCGCACCATTCAACCCACGCATGCACGTCGCATGAAGAAGGGAGCCGCTGCTGTCTATCCACAACGAACAACGGCTCATGTAAGGCCGGTTTCGTACAAAAAGGAGTCAAATAAATGCATATGATCTCACTGACTTACTACAGCGATCGACAGGCTATATTTTATATTAAGAACACTTATAGCGTACCTTGAAACGATGCCCTGGCCTGGTGCTGTGCTGTCCTGTCACTGGTGGTGGTGGTGGTGGCGTGCGGCTGTTCTCATGTTGTTGTTGCTCCCTGCGGAGAAACTAAACAAAACAGATGTCCTCCCCGATGTCATTAATGAAACGACAATAATAGACGAATGTAACGCGATCGCCCTTTTTGTTTCCTCCTCGCTCTGCACATCCACGTGGCGGGAACGCGCGGCGCGTAGTTCACAAATGGCTCCAGTTTACAGTATTTGACTCAGCGAGCTTAGCTACGACAGACAGTGTGTGTGTAATCGTCATTTCCATCTCATCCGTGCAGACCTATGGTATACAGACTGGGTGTGTGTTGTGTGTGTGGGGGGGGGGGGGGGACGCCCCTCCCCCGTGCTCTGCTGTAGAGTGAAACAGAAGTGGTTTTCAACATGCATGCATGGGCCGTTGGGTTCGTGACAGCCTAGGGGGGTCAGGGCAGGTAATGCTGCCAGCATCTAAATGACTGACAGTTTATCTTCATGACTTCATCACCATTATTATGTCATGTACAGGTTATTTAAATGCTACTACTACCTAGGCCTATATACATAGACAGACCTAAACCAGGGACAAATTAGCCAGCCGTGGCCCAGGGACCCTAATTGGCTCTCAGGGGCCCTTCAGGGAAATTGGACGGTATGGTACTAGGTATGACGCCCTGAAAAGGGCTCCTGGGTGTGGCCCTTCATTGGCTGTTGATTTTGTTAAATTTAGGTGAAAAAGACACAAAAACACAAAAATGTTGCGTGCAAGTGCGCTACTGTATGTGGGCCCTGCAAAAATTACCGGCCCAGGGGCCCTCGCAAGGGTTAATCCGTCCCTGACCTAAACTGCAGTTAGGGTATGGCATGGAAAGGAGAGGAGGGCATTTGCATTTCACCATAGTAAATGCTGCATTCATGGTCTGGAGAGGGCAGTTGTTTGGTTTAGTTTTTGAGTGGTGAGCAATGTCCGTGCCTACCTATGTGGCCATGAGCACGAGACCTATGCTCATGGCACCTACAGTATACTCTGAGTATATGACTTATTAGTACCAGTAGGGGGCGCCAGATACAGAGAGAGATAGACAGTGCTGCTCTGTTGCCTGCTAATGAGAGAGGGGGGGGGGGGGGGGGGGGAATTGCACCACTCAGTTCACACAGGTGTGATCTTTTACAGACGGGTAAAAGGGCAGGGGCTGAACATGTGCCTGCTTGAATGATTAGAAATGTTTATAATCTATTATGTTTCTGTTTTTCAGGTCCAAGCCTGGCTTTCATGGCATCTCTGGTAGAAGAGGTAGGCTCCTGATTTTTTTTTACTTAGTATCAATAAACTATATTGAAATACTCTGTTAAAGATTAACCTAATAGAGCCCCATGTGTGGTTATAATATTCAAATATGTCTTCCCTATGTAGTGTGTAGAACTTGTAGAAGTACTCGTGCAGTATGTCCCATTTCACAAGTTCAATAGTCCTGAGTAAAGGCCTAACCACACCAAAGGGTCACCATGCATCTCATTGGGTCCAAACGGTTGCAAGGAGTTGGTGACTGTAACGAAGACTCTCACTTCCAGTCATGTTGTTGTATCTGAGTAGTTGCTCATATATATATTTAGTCCCCATATATGGGGATATCCGACTCGGACGTTGGGCTATATGACATATGACATGTCTAGTATGACAATCCCTATATTTGGCCCGAGCCGACCTAGTGCTGATATCAGATAGAAGTGGTAGAACCATATATGGATAGATCTAACTGGTTTAGTCATCGTGACAAGCATAGTCAGAGAATATATAACAAGGGTCGGCTTCAGGGAGAAGGCAGAAGTCAAAGCGTCCTAGTTTAAGTTCTAATTGGACACCACTGCGGGGGTCCTAACCTAAGTAATCAGCAATAGAGCCTTGAGCTATTTTATAGTGACCCTTTGGTGTGGTTTGGGCCATTGAATTCCATGCGTTGAATCACTTCTTGGGACGACGTGCGTCAACGTGCAACAGGACATATCACACCGCTGGGACAACGCTAAAACCGTCTTGACCCTCTGGTAGTTACTGGGCTTCAGGCCCAAACCACACCATTGCAACTCCTTGCAACAGAACAGTTTTAAGGACATGTCACACCAATGCAACTGCCATTGGGGATAATGTTTGCATTCAAATACGTGCAAGGAGTTGCACTTTAGAAGCAAAAGTATTGAAATTTGGACAGTGCAGTACTTGAGTTCTTACGTTCCACCACTGCATTGCATACCCCCAGGCAATATGCCCCCTATACCTGTCTGCTTCGTTCTCCATAATCATTCTCTTCGGTCTGGATTCGCAGATGAGATATACAATTACAAACTGAACAAAATTTCACATTTTAATACTGAAATATATTTGGGGTAATAATAGTGGTTGTTGTGAAATAATTGTCAAAACAGAACTGCCACAATGCATATTGTGGTTTTGGGGATAGTGACCAACTGTTGTTTGTTTTTGTGAATGCCCCTTTTATGGTATTGTGTGTGTGTGGCCACCACTCCAGTGCACTCCGAAGCATGGGAGCTGAGGTTAATGTAGCTGTAGCCTACCCTAGAGGCCTACTTGTGCTGCATCATTATTTTATATAGCCTGGTGCAAACATTTAACGGTTTGACTTTTTGTTTGTCTCACTGTTTCCCATAGACCGATTATTACAGTAGCAGAAACAATGTGGTCACTGACTTGCTATATATGGCAAAGCTAGGCACCAACAAAACATGATGCACTCATTTTTTCAGAGATTAATGATCAAAATCTTAGATATGTTTCAGCCATGTTAACTAGTTCAAAAGTGACATGCTGCTCTTATGTACTGTCACGATATTTAGATAGTCTTGCGAGAGATATACTCAGTAAAATATATTTTTTGTGTTTGTGTGTGTTTAGTCAAGGTGGGCTTGAATGTACAGTATAGTACATGATGTACTACCATGCACTATGAATGTTAACAGTTTTAAATGTAAACGATAAATTGCCATGGTTTTGATCATGCTGAAAATGTGCTACTTCTTTCTATATGATACCTACAGGTTTTGTTGACCCCATGGGCTTTCCTATAGCACCACCCTCAGGCCCAAAGGTTCACTTGTACACAAGATATTTCAAACTCTAATATAGCCATGAGCACATGCTCCCCAGAGGAAGAACTATTTAGATTTTGGTGACCCCATCACCTACAGCAGGGGTTCCCAGACTTGTGGTGCGCGAACACCCTCTAGTGGGTGCCTGACATGAAAAGGGTGGTTTTATGGCATTATTTAGCACAAAAGGCAAAATCCGGTAAACCACTGTTGTAAGGAGATGTATAGAGCAGCTGCGGGAGTATACAGCAGCTGTGTGTCTCTCAGTGCAGTGACATTCTGTTATTATTTGTCACAATCATAATTTTCGGCCACATTCAACGAGACTTAGCGTTGGGGGGTGCGTCAGCTAGGTCAGGATCGAGGTAACATGGGGTGCACGGCCAAAGAAGTTTAGGGACCGCTGACCTACAGTACTCAGTCTCTAGTAGTAGTGCCACCACTGTCACCCTCAACCTTTACATTTTAGCCCTCCTAGAATAGAAATGTCATTTGGTCAGTTGTGGTGGCCAGAGCCATACATAGAGTAAGACAGAGTTACGACAACTCTGTTCACCTCATGGGGCCAATCCATTGGTGGCTCTTAGCGAAGAGTGACAATGTCCTGGACCGGAAATGATCTTAAATCCCTTTATTTTAGATAGTTTTTTAGTAATAGTACAACATAAACATTACAGAGACTTTAGTTGTCACTCTACAATACTTTAAAACTGTTGGACACATGCCTAGAACTTCTGATATTTGCGCTGCCCTCGTTGTAAACAATGTATTTCAAACTCCAGCTCGTCACTCTCCAGGCTGCATGAACAGCGCTCGAGTGCTCGGTTTCCTGCCCCCTTCAATGTCATAAATCTGTTGTCACTGATTTGTTGTCACCGATTTGTTGTCACTTGTGACATCACTGGGGTGAAAATATACCAGACAGTATATAAAGAATCACAGTCTTTCTGAAATGCCACAAATCTCTGCTTACTCTGAGCAAGGGTTTTTGCTCACTGCGTTCGCACTTACTATGAGACCTAGCAGATCATGTCTGTGTGTGTGTCTGTCCCGCTATCCAAATATGGAGTGTGTTGCATCAGCAATCACTCAGCTCCATATATGGGCACAAAAGGGGCCAGGTCCACTCAGCTCCATATATGGGCACAAAAGGGGCCAGTGATTTGTTTGTTGTGGACCTGGCCCCTTTTGTGCCTATATATGGAGCTGAGTGATTTGTGAGACATGAGTGTGATGGCGTTCGCTTCCCACGTTCACGCGTCTTACTCGTGATCTATGATGTTGCAGTGATGTCGTGGGTGTTAATGCATTTGGTCCATAAAAAGCACCCCACAGCCTCATGTCCTCAGTCTTGCAAGTGAACCACAGAAACCCCTTTACATCTTCCCAATTAATTCTCCTTGGTTTATGGTGCTGTAAACTATTTGAAATCCTGTATGTTTCATCAAACATCCATAATAGAAAGAGATAGAATAACTTATTGCACCTGAACAAACTCCCCTTACACCTACCTTGAACAAATTCCCGTAGACTTGCCCTCTCTTTAATTTGACTCATCTTTGAGGCTTGTACTCTGAGCTTCATCCTTGCTACAAACGGCAATCCTTTACTTCTTTAACCTCATGTGATTCATCCACCGTATTCCCACCCCCAACCAAGCGATAGCAAACCTCTTTGTGTGACTAACTGGCTCATGATGGAACCAGAGCAACAGACTGAGGTCCCTGCAGCGCTCAAACAGCTTGCCAAGCTGGTGGTGCGGGGCTTCTACGGGCCTGAGCATGCCCTGGCAATGGACATGCTCATCCGCAGCCCTAGCTTGCGCGAGGAGGACATGCTGGAACTTCTCAAGTTTGGCCCCAAGCAACTGCACTCGGTACTCACCTTGCTGAAAGCTGACAAGTTTGTGAAGTGTCACACGGCGGTGGAAACCGCGCCGGACGGCAAGAAGACTCGGCACAACTACTATTTCATCAACTCTAGAATGCTGGTGAACGTGATCAAGTTCAAGCTGGACAACATGCGACGGCGATTAGAGGCGGAGGAGCAAGAATCCACCAATCGCGCCTCCTTCCGCTGTCCGTGCTGCTCTTCCACCTTCACCGACCTCGATGCCGGCCAGTTGTTTGACCCTACAAAAGGGACATTCCACTGTACGTGCTGTCAGACGGAGGTGGAGGACAATGTGTCCGTGTCGCCCAGGAAAGATGCCAGGAATCTGGTCGTTCGTTTCAACGAGCAGATCGCACCCATATACTTGCAGCTCCGCGAGGCGGAAAGCGGCAAATGCACTGCAACTGTGCCGGGGGCTTCAGGCCGCACGTTCCGTGGGCCCACCAAGGGCCCGTCTTATGCTGACCTCTACACACAGAATGTGGTGATCAGCATGGGAGATCAGGACCCACACGGGCGGGCGAGCAAGGCTGAGGCCGAGGCTCCCAAGGAGCAGCCCATCTGGCTTACCCAGAGCACCATACAGGGAGCCTATTGCGAGCCTGACACACTCGACTCCGCGGCGGACGTGGCTCCCGGAGCCCTCGACAGTGGGGCGGCTCGCGGCAAGTCGCACGAGAACGAGATAATACGCCTCCTCTTCCACGAGAAGAGGAGTGACGCAGACGGTGGTGGCGGAGGGGAGGAGGAAGAGGATGATGATGAGTTTGAGGAGGTGGGGGAGGAGTATGTGGTGATGGTTGGGGGCAGGGCTCTCTCCTACCAGGAGGTCAGTCAGAAGCCAGAGCTGGTGGGGCAAATGAGCGCGCAGGAGAAAGAAGCCTACATCAAAATGGGGCAGGGTATTTACGAGGCCACGCATGATGAATGAACACACACGCGGCTGATGGTCAGCGGTGAGACGAATTCACAATCTCAATTCTCCCTCTTATCTCTTTGTCCCACCTGCTCCTGGACATGCTCCTCATCAATAAGACAGACAGTGTTTTGTGATTCACGTGGTATTTGGTTTAAGGTATCAAGTATTTTTTTCAAGTCTGCAGACTCGGCGCATCTGAAAGGAAGTAGTTAGATTTGTACAATATGCCATTTCCAATTCTCTGTCTTTCATCCATTCGTTTTATCCTTGTTGTTTCAACTATTATTCCACAAATTACGCGTTCTAATTCGTGGGAATCGCTGCAAATCTCATTTGGCGGAATGCAAATTGTAAGCGTGTGCATGGGGTTCGTCTATTCGTATGGTGTCTCTCACGTGTGCTTCAGAGATGAAATACGCTTGCTATGGATGACAAAGCAGACATTATACTGACGTCATCAGGTCTAAAACCTCATTCTGAATTTAAGTAAGGATGTGACAAAAGGTTTTATATTTGTATAAGACGAGTATAAACAGAGTATCTTCCTGGAACAGTTCGTCCAACTGTTAGATTCTAACAGACACATCCTGCTTTTCAGGTAAACCCTACTAAACCTGCCACCACTCTTTCAGAAATGTACGTCTTGGCTTGGAACACCTGGGTTATAATCCACTTTCCTCCACACTGTTCAACTTTGCCGGGCTCAGTGGGTATCATACATGATAACATTCAAATTATAATGACCGCCAGTCACAGTCATCTGTGAGAGGGGTCACTCCCTCTTTGAGGGAGTTCTGAGGTGAGTTCTTAAAGGCAAGCCTGTTTGTGCTGGCCAGAGGTTTCCCCCCTCGCCAACCGAGTTGTGAGCAAAACGTCTTTCCAGATTGAGTGAGCCAGTGGCTCTCAAATCTATTCATTTCATAATGCTGAAAGTATACATCTGCACAGGTCTGTAACTTTCAGCATTGTGACACCTTCAACTTACCCTGAAGGTGACTGGACCCACATTTGAACCACTGGAGTGAGCTAGGCCTCATCCTGAATCGAAATAGAAATCTTTCTTTAATCTCTAATCATTTGTAATCACAAGAGTGGTAGGCCAACGGTGTGTGTGCGCGTGTGTGTGCGCAGTGCACACACAGCTGGCCAACATTTAGCCACACATTGATTTATTTATGTGATGCATTTTTTGCGCTCTTTACTACTGTATCTCTTGAATCCATGTTGACCACATCAGTGATTGTTCTTCAGATCACATTTTGCCAATTTGTTCAGCATCTATCTCCACATTGGATACGATGCGATATTACTTTATTATCAGATCACACTGAAATGTGTCTTGTGACAGCAGCTATGTATGTAACGCATACACACATTTGACATAACACAAAAACAAACAATCAATTACATACATGAAGACAAGAGATGTCCACCACTCAGCTGGCTAGACTCTAAAGCAGGGGTCACCAACCGGGGGTTCGCGATCTACCGGTAGCTCGCGGGAACCTTTCGAGTCGATCGCGAAGTGTCAGACCCATTGGAATGCAAATGCTTGCCTTTCAGGCTGCTCCGTCTCGCAGCCTCGCACTGACTGAATGAGAAGAGCAGCCGGGCGATTCCCCGTCATTTGCATTTTGAACGGATCGTTCACGGAAGTGACCGGATCGGTTTCGTTCACCAAAAATAACTAGTTATTTTGATTCGTTCGTTCATGACCGACTAAACGGCGGTGAAAAGTTGACTTCACTGACTGATTTATAAACGGCTTCGAGTCAGTGTTACTTCCATGTTGCGTAGCACTGTCCAATCTTTGGTATCTTTGGCAGCAGCAGCTGTAGGCTATTTTGTCGCGTTAATGAAACCAAACGCTGCACGCGGTGCAGGATTATTATTTCATGTGAATCATGTCAAAATGAAAAGATGATGATGTGGTTGGCACACAGCGCAGCAGCAACGCAGCACAGCAGCCCGAGAACACAATAAGAAATATAACATTATTATTCTCCTCCTCCTCCTCCAACAACTCGATAACGTTCTCATTTTAGTTTGTTACTCATTTTCTGAGCCATGCAAATAAACAACAACCAGCACTGACTGGAGACGGAGAGGTTCATGTGCCCTGCGCGTAAAGCTTAGCCAGAAACAAGACAGTCACTGCGTTAGCATGGATGTAGCCTCGGAAACCCAGACGTTATATTTCCAGCACAGAGGTGAGGGGGGGTATCGCACGCTGAGAGCCACATACACAGCTGCATTTGGTTTTTAATTAAAGGCGCGTTCTGAATATACCAGTCTGCAATGCAAACTAATAGCCGAGTGCACTCCAGGGCATATGCATAGGGAAAGAATGACTTCTGTCCGTGACAATAATCAATGCTACAGTTTGATTTCTGTACACACGCACACATAGAGCAAAAAATATGATAAATATGAAATATGAAAACCTGTTGAAGTACAACGCATGAGTCAATTAAGTAGCTGCTTTTGTATCAAACCTTTCCTCTTTACTGAGCCTACTGTCATTGAACTGCTGTCCGATAAAATGCAGGATGTGTTTGCATTAACTTCAGATATTTAAATGGAGATTATTGGATTAGTAAGTGACTGTCACCTGCAGGTCAGAGCTAAAGAGAAGGAATTTTGGTCTCTTGTGAGCAGAGAAGTATCCCCTGATTGTGTCGTGTGCACTGAAGCTGCATGCCTATACTTTGGTTCCACGTACTTATGTGAAATGGCCTTTTCACAAATGAAAATAATAAAATCCAAGTTTAGAACTCGTATGACTGACTCACATCTTAATGACACCCTCAGACTGGCAATCACTAAATATGAACCAGATTTCAAAACGCTTGCAGATAAAGTGCAGTCACAGCAGTCTCATTAAAGGTGGGCTGACCCTGAGAGTATGTCACCATATCTGTGCAAATATATATGGTCATGTTATGCCTATGTCATTTGAACATCTGCCAATGTGAATATTCATTGAAATGAGAAACAAAATATTTCTAATACTAATTATTTCTAATTTGTCTTAATATTATTTGACATTGATAATATAACTTACTATAAGTATTTATTCTAATTTAAGCTTTAGTCTTTGTGTGGATGTGTGCACATGCATTGAGCCTGTCAGAAATAGCAACAAAACAAGTGTTTTTTCTAACACGTTTTAGTGGTAGATCTTGGCTTACAATTGGGAATAAAATGGGCTCTTGGGCTTGAAAAGGTTGGTTACCACTGCTCTAAAGTAAGCCTCAAAGTCAACTGATGGACAAAGGACCTTTCGGTCTGACCTGATTGTACGCACGTTGGATAGGACAATAAAGGGGTACAGTAGAAAGAACTCTTCTTCCTCGTTTCTTCCTCCTTTGTTTCCTATCCGGTGGTAGACGTGGCTTGCGTTGCGTGGCTTGATCGTGTCACTCAGGGACGTGTACACATCTGTAAAACAACTGCCCTCTCCAGACCACAGATGTAGCTTTTACAATGGTGAAAGAAATGCAAATGCCACTCATTTCCATGCCATGCCGGAAGGCAACATTCAGAATTGCTTTTTCCCCCCGAAGTCTCCTGAACTTGAACGCAGCAATTTGCGTTGAACAAATTTGTTTAGAAATCCATGTCGTTACACCGCATCTCCACTAGCTAAAAGAGTTCTGGGTTGTGCACCGACAATAGCTGCGCTGCGACGCATTGAGAGCTTGTAGATCTGCTATTTTTGTCCAAAAGTGTCCTCCCTCTTAACGGGATTTCAGTCCCTGCCTCTCTAACACTTTCTGCACGTCCCTGGTGTAACTGGCAGCACACGTGAACACGTAAAGTGCAGCCACTGGAGGTCATATCTCCGCCAGCTCAGGTGCAGCTTTCTATTTGGGCAAGACTGAGGTTATTATTTATGACATCAGTGTGGAAGTCCATATTTGGGCCAAGACCCTGTCATACTGATATGCATACACGTCTCCATTGTAAAGATTTTTCAAGAGGTTATGTATTCATTACTAAATTGAATCGATTGCTCCAGGAAAACTACTATTTGGTTAACTATTGGGACTCTCATGTATTTTGTACTCTTAACTGCATTAACTTATTTAGCCACGTGTTCAGCCGGAAAGGATGAAATCTGTGGTATTCTTAAGCCGTGGCTTTTGACGGCATCCATTTCAATGGAGATCAATAAAAAGGGCTTTCACAGGGAGCTGGTAACCACTGTCCGGTTTGGTCGCGACGTTCCCGCCGGCCTCAAAGTTCTGCTGATCCACCGATGGCCCAGAGGCGTTTATGTCGATCCATATGAACTGTCATCCCTGAGGGGTCACGGTGACTTGGACGTACTCCTAGATTCAACCGTTGACCCGGAGGCCCCCGCTCACAAGTCTGTGGGCTTTGTTGCACTCGTGTATCCGCCTCTGGGCGAACAGAATCGCACGCTTGTTCAAGTAGTCGTTCCAATCCACGGCCGCTACCACGAGCCCTCTTATGACGGTGGACAGTTTGTTCGAGTACATTTAGAACTCCCGGAGCTGCTGCTGCGTACGTCGCCGCCGGACACGTGTGCACTTGGCGATGTATTATCGCCGCCTCATGCTATCGTGGAGGCCCCGTGCACTGCGGACAACGCCAGCACATGTCAGTGGGTTAAGATCCAACACGAGGGGCACTCCCATCGTCACGCAGGCCTCCAGATTCCAGTTGGCGACGGTGCTTTGATGACGTGTGTATGTGCTGGAACCCTTGTAGTTTCACTGACGTGCTGTGTGGCACTCTCGAAATCCATCTGGCAACATGGGATTTCTAAAAGCGGATAGTATGGATGCTGTGCTGTATGTTTCTGAGTAGCTCTTGGACTAAACACAAGGAGGTAACCCGTAGTGGGGAAGGTTCCTGCTCTGAAGGCGTGGAAGATGAGAAGAAACAGAAAAGATAAGGGAGGAAGAGGCCAGTTTTAAAAGAAAGGGAAGAGTGTGTCTAACAGTTACATTAGTGAAAACCCCAGGGGCCAAGAAGAAATAGGTCACATGTGGTCTGTAATGGATTTTGAAGATGAGAATACTAACTGTCTTGACTGCATTCACATGAGTCATCACAGATCACCTGTTGGTCGTCTGTCAGATGACCTATTCTCACATAGACCCTTGTTTGGCCATGTCCACTGACCACACCTCCAATGTATTTTTGCTCTGTCATTGTGTATAAGAGGGACGCATGTGAACAGCTCTGGAGGCTTGCATTCGTGCTTCCTCCCTGGATTTGGTCCGGACCACTGACATTGTGTCAGTCCACTCTCTACCTTGATTATTTCTTAAAGACTCTGATGTGAGTTCTAAATAATCCACTACAGGTACAAGACGATAATATTGTGCTGTGTCTGTCTTTCTTTTCCCCCCCATATATGGCGATAGATGCCCAATAGGAGATGCCTGAAGCCCCAGTAATGACATCATAGTACTGGCATCATTATGACTGATGTAATAGACTGGAGTCCAAGTACTCTGATAACATTTTTGAGGGGCGCTAGCCCCTCCTATGTCCAGCTTTGAGGGTTTGTGTAAACACAAACATTGTGTTAACACAAACATTGAATGCCATTGACAATGAATGGCTGGCCAGCTTTGAGTGTTTGTGTAAACACAAAAATTGAAGACGAAGGTGAGGGCACAAATTGTGATTGGCCGGAATGAGATGATGTATGATGATAAGAGTGCCCCTCACTTCACATGGGTGTGAATGTATTTTCACTACGGCAGAATATATATATATATCTCAAAAAAGAGAAAAACCTTCCAAGGAAGGGACTGTACACCTTATTAGCACTAACTAACTAGACTTGCACCTCCTACGGGTCTTTTTGGATGTGCATGAGTCCCTTTTTTGTCTCGTATATATATATATATATATATATATATATATAGGCTATAGGCCTATATCTTTTTTTATTGCAATTTCAAATACAAAATACATCGGATTCAAGTCAATCTGTCACTGCCACACAACTGGGGTTAAAGGAGGAAACTGGATTGAAAAAATCAGGAAATAAGGCGAGAACTACATACTACAACTAATAGCAAAAACGTACATGGGAATTATTTTATAATATGGAACCTGATACAACTCAATGTATTGAGCTGTAGCAGGTCTGGTGTGGAGTAGGTGTACCCTTAAAATGCTTTGTACACAGTCGTTTAATGAAAAACACAGATAGAAATAGCTGCTGCTGGTGTGAGGGATTTAGAACAGTCTGCAATATCGAGCTACTGTCAGGGTGGCAAGTCCATCAGAGCTTTAAAAGTAAAAAAATATATATATATATAAAATGAATAGTAGTACTAGTAAAACAGTGCAATGATACTATAATCTGTGAGATAAGCTTTTGTTTTTTAGTGGCAGTTAAAACATTTTCAGCTGCATTCCTCTAGGGCAGAGGTTCCCAACCACTGGTTCTAGTAGGCCTCCACTGGTTGGGAACCAATGCTCTAGGCTAGCGCTGTGGTTTTCAACCATTTTCACATCGAGGCCCATTATTTATTCAGTATTTGAGCCACGGACCACCATTTGATGACATTTAGCCTCCCAGACCCAAAAGTAAAGAATATTTTGTTGTCGTTGGATTCGTTGGATTTGGTCCAGAATTGCTGTATGTTGTATTGATGTTGTGTTGGTACCATTAGGAGAGATAAATCTTCTACATTCTATAATTGTGTAGACTTCTTGTAAATGTAGTAATGCAGGTGTTTAACAATAATTTAACTCCACTTATGGGTCTATTTGGTTTCATTTTACACTCAAGAAAATTAAATTATAACTTAGATTTTTTTTCAAAGGTTTTATGGTCATGACTCACCAGGATCCTGGATCGCTTGATTCTAGTCTTAAAATAATTGATATAAATATGTTTGTAAATCTTTAGGCCCAATGGGAAAAATGAATGGCCGATTTTTCAGTGGTGCCAGAAAACCACGCTACGGTGGTATAGATACTTTTACTCAAGTAAAACATGTAAGTACTAAGTATACTTGATGCTTCCATAGCACACTTGATATGAACCAGCACAGATTGTAAGAGGGCCCCATCTAGTGGCTGAATGCTGCCTAGCAGCAGCTTTACAGTATAATACGATAATTATGAATAGAATGTCCATATTTCATAATGTTGGTAACTTTAGTCTTGGTATTATTATAGTTGCAGGTTGTCCATAAACCAATGTTGTATTTGAAATGTTTTTGAAAGAGTTTTTAAACCTAACCATGTCATATTAGGTTTGATTATAATCCTTTATCTCTTCAACCAATCAACAGTCTTACTGGAACCCCGTGACCGGAAGACATTACCCAGCATGCTATGCGTGCAGTATTCTAAAGAAAAAAACAGTTTTTTAACAAGCTTATGTATTATTTCTACACGCAATGAGTGACAGCGCCACAGATAAAGTGTTATAAATAACAAATAAATAAATAAAAAAAATATGTAAAATGCATCCGTGTCAGCAGCAACCGTGACACTGTGTGGTGTTGCAGTGAGTCTAGACGTCCAGCAGGGAGCGTTGCTTCTTCAGTACACTCTTGTTTCTCTTCAGATCGTATAAATCTTTCGCCTTTTACTAAAGATTTCCGTGGAGAGGAACATTATGAGTATCAACAAATTTTTTGATGCCCTGCCTCACGGCGGGGCTTCCTATGTTGTAAAATGAAAAACGTAACTAAACTATTACAAGCCGTCAACTATCATTTTTCACCTCAATCTTCTAGCAGTGGTTTTCATTTCAATCCTTTTCATTTCAAGGCCCATTATTTATTCTGCATTTGAGCCACGGACCACCATTTGAGGACATTTAGCCTCCCAGACCCAAAACTAAAGAATGATGTTGTTGGATAAGATTCTGTCCACAATTGATGTTGGTACCATTAGGAGAGATAACAGGCAAACCTTTATCAAAATAACAGTTCAGCCTATTTTACATTCTCTAAATGTGTAGACTTCTTGTAAAGTAATTAAATAATGAAGGTGATTAACAATTTAATTTGAGTGTAAAATGAAACCAAATCGACTTGGACCACTGGTTTTTTGAGTGGTGCAACCACTCCTACAACCAGCAAACCAGCAATGTCCATATCTATGTGTATCTGAGCACCAGTAGATGACTAATTAGTACCAGTAGGGGTGCCAGAAACAGAGAGACAGATAGTGCTGCTCTGTTGCCTGATAATGAGAGAGAGAGAGGGGGGGGGTGATATGGGTGATATGATACTGCAGTATCACCTAAAAGGTGTTTTAGGCTCGATCAACTAAGGCTCAGGATTGCTTTTGTGTAGTCCAAGGCTCCAAGCTAGTCTTCAATAAAATAAATATATATTGTTTTCATCATGATTGATCAGTGGAGGAGGTCACTGTACTCAATTCAAACCAATGTAGTACCCCATCTGTTGTCTTTGAAAGGAAGTGTTTTAGAACCACTGGTTTTAGAACAACATTTATGAAGCAAGCCTCATTGTACATTTTACCAACAAGCCAATAATTTACAACTTAAGCAGCGACACTGAGTGCCTGGTGGTCTTCCTGTTTCTGTTGCATAGATCAGCCCTTAGAAGAAAATAGGCCACAACAATGCCACACAGCCACTTCCTCTGCACATGAGCTGAAAAATCCCCTGAAAGCAGTATTTATGAAATAGGGGGTCTCTAAAATGTAGGATTAACACTATAGTATACACCCTAACCTAAAACTGAAAACCCAACAAGTTTTATTCAAGTTTTATTTAACCCTGCTGCACAAATAATCATTTTAACTCTACGCTAACTGATCATTTAATGATCAGTTAGGTAAATGACTGCTTGATTGCAAGGTGGGGCAGGCGCCTGCCTTTCCCTTTCTTCTACCGTATGTACACAAACATCAATGGCTCCCTCATCCAGATTCTTTCATTTCACAATGACAGTGCAGAAATCACTTGTGATATAAAGTTTGAATTGAGAAAGTGAATTAGCCACCTGAGCTCTATTTCAAATAGTGAAAATAGCAGATCTACAAGCTCACAATGCATACTGATGTGACCCGTTGTGAGCTTTCCACAATTACTGATGTTTCTTTTAACAATTCTGGAAAATCTTATACGATTTTTCTGGAAAATGTAGGAATTTATACTTTTTTTTTTTTTTAATACTTTTTCTTTTATTAGGCATTTTTTGTATATGACAACTTCAGAGTATTATTGACAATGATAATAAGTAATTCAGTTATATAAAATGAAAAATAATAATGTCAGGTAATGTAAATTCCACATACAATACATAATAAAAAAGATATATAAATGTGATAAACACGAAAAAACAGTTAAACAATGACAAATGTGAACAGACAAACAAAACAAAGACAACAGGACAGACACTCTTGCTCTCAAACTTTTCCAACATGTTGTTGTAAATTAAGTAAATTACAGACATTCTTTTTTAAATAAGAAAAAATAAAATAAAGAAAAAACACTCAGTTCCTTTTTTTCCTTTTCTTTCTTTCTATTGTGCTATCTATTGTGTAGGAGGGGTTAGCGTGCACCTATTGAAATATTCAATGAAGGGTTGCCATGTCTGGTAGAATCTATCTTCACTCCCTCTCAATTCAAACTTAATCTTTTCCAATTGTAAGTAGTGCATAACATCTCTCATAAGTGAAGTGTGAGTCGGAACCTGTGCTTGTTTCCAATTCAACAGTATCAGTCTGCGAGCCAGTAGAGTCACATATTTTACCATGTTATATTGGAAAGTTTTGGAAACAGTTTGACCCCGGGCCCCGTGACTGGAATTTATACTTTTGAATACATGAATATTTATTATATTAAAAGTGAGTAGCCTACTGCTATACAAATCGATCAAGTACAAATTTGGCAGTTGGGTAACATTTGACCAGGAGGAGCCATGGGAGCATGACTCAAATACTGGTGTTGAGTAGCCTACTTTTATTTGTCCACCACTGATCGTGACCCACTTGTGAGTCCAGAAGTCACTGTTTGCTCACTCTAATTCTTATCACGATGCCGTTTTGTTCATGATTTATGCTCAGTCACAACAAGTGTATATTTTATAAGTGGTTCTTATCTCCCTGTTTGCCCACACGTAGCAGAATATGAAGGCTGGGAACTGAATGGGCAGTTGCCTCAGATAGCGGAGCATTTGTTTGCATCTGTGATCGCGCGCATGCACGCACGCTTTTTTGGGGGCTTCTAACAACACTGGAATCTCTTGATTAGCAAAGAAAACATATTTCCCACCATCTTCAGGCACCTCTTTTCATGAGGCCTTTGTCCTTTGACAGAGCAGGGTCTTATTTTAACCAGCACACACAGGCCCTGGTTCAGACAGAGGCAGCTCATGATGATAGACTCTCCTCCAACCATGTTCCTCCACGGTCAGATCGGGGACTGGGAGTCATAAACTAAAGAGAGCAGTCTTTGAAATTAAACTGCATTTATATCTCCCATGGACTGGAGTGGGCCACAAATATGTATTTTTCCACATAAGTAAGATGATGAGACAGATGAGCGGCAGAACCAAGGGACATTGTGTCCGTAGTAACACTCAGTATGCACACAGAGTACAAATACGTAAATAATCATCATCAAATATGCTATTGTACCACACCACAAGGTAAATGTGTTGAGAGGCCGAAACGAAATGAAATTTGTTTTGGACAACTACAGTATTTTCATATTCCTCCACATAAATAGACATTTGAAATATGCAGCACAATGAATATAAGTGTAAAAGCTTATGATCGTGATTCACCTGACAGCACTGTAACTTGTAGATCGTCTATTTTCGGCGTGCAACAGTGTCATACTGAGCATACATTAGGCGTAGAGTCAGGAGTTTGCCATCTGGGATGTTTTTTAGTATTGTTAGGTTGTAATTTCAACAGAACATTGCGCAAAATGTTACCTTGACGTAAAGATCATGTAATGTTTTACTGGTCCATTTGAGCATGATACAGTTTGCGCATCATATGGAACTGTAATGATATCTATAATCCTTTTTCAGCTTTGTGTGTGTGTGTGTGTATGTATGAGCACGGAATGTGCATGATGTATGATTATAAGAGCGCCGCTCACTTCACACAAGTGTGATTGTTTTTTTGTCGATGCATGTACCACAAACAAACCCACTCACACTGTTCTGGTTTTCAGTCCAGCTCATGGCCCGTGAAAAGCATCACCTATCCCCCACCCACCCCACCAACGCTCTCTACACCGCACAAACAACAACCTCAACAACAACACAGAGATGCCTCTATGCTCACAACAGTCATAATAGCCTTCCTTCCATTGCCTTAGTAGGCTGTTAGGATATCCAATGTATAGGGCCTCTTTGCACACAAGCAATGCACCTGCATCCTACTTGGTTTCTGCAGAAATTTTGAGAAGAATGATTTAAAGAAAACAACCTTTAATAGTTAATATTTCTTTTTGTTTGGTTGTTTTGGGGGGTATTGTATGAATGTTTCTCTGAAGAAGTTCAGTGTTGAATGGCTAATGATTTATTAAATGAATAATCCATCTTTAATGTGTGTGCTAATCTAGTGTTCTGATTTACTATGTAGTACGATGTGTAGCTTGCCCACAAGAACGGATCTTAAAGCTAACAACGCGACATCACTGTGTGTGTGATGAGTATATTATAATCTTTTACACCTCCACTCTTCTCAGTTATTTGCTGACACCTTGCAGTCACGCAGGTGCGATGTCGCACTTTCCTCAAGATGTCTGTTTATCTCTATTCATGCAGTTGAGTGTTGTGCTTTGAGATGTGACCTCCCAGCAGAAGTTGTGGTTAACATTTTGCTAATGCGTCCCTTTGTAAAGTGACGCAGTACGTGTTCAAAAACATTGTGTGTGTGTGTGTGTGTGTGTGTGTGTGTGTGTGTGTGTGTGTGTGTGTGTGTGTGTGTGTGTGTGTGTGTGTGTGTGTGTGTGTGTGTGTGTGTGTGTGTGTGTGTGTGTGTGTGTGTGTGTGTGTGTGTGTGTGTGTGTGTGTGTGTGTGTGTGTGTGTGTGTGTGTGTGTGTGTGTGTGTGTGTGTGTGTGTGTGTGTGTGTGTGTGTGTGTGTGTGTGTGTGTGTGTGTGTGTGTGTGTGTGTGTGTGTGTGTGTGTGTGTGTGTGTGTGTGTGTGTGTGTGTGGGTGGATGGATGTGTGGGGGATATCTTTAAAGAAATGAGAGGTAAACTCAAATTTGAAGTGTTGATGAAGAATGATGAAGCTTCTCCTGAGAAGTCTGCTCCTCTCCTCTCTCTGTTCTTGGGGTAGGTTAAATAAATACTCAGAATATACAAGCCGCTTTTATTCTACCTTTAGCAAGACGTCTGAGTCACATATTTAGTACATCGTTTTTTTTAGGATTTGAACATCGATAAATATACTATAGCTATGCTGAAATGCCCCATGTTGTATTTGAAAAGTGTCGCAACCATTGTTTGCATGTTTGTTTTGGACAACTACAGTAGTTTCATATTCCTATCCAGAAGATGTAGTGCATACATTTGAAATATGTAGCACCATGAGTATAAGTTTATATCGTGATTCACTGATGCGCCCTAACTGATGCCTAACATACAGTATTTTCGGTGTGTGGCAGTGTCATACTGAGCATACATTAGGCGTGGAGTCAGGAGTTTGCCATCTGGGATGTTTTCTTTGTATTGTTAGTTTGTAATTTCAAACAGAACAAAAACACCTTGATGTAAAGATCATGTATGTTTTACTGAACTTACTGGTCCATTTGAGCATGATACAGTTTGCAAATCATATGGAACTGTAATGAATCATAATGCAATCTATAATAATACTGATACACTGTGGGGTTTTTTTAAAGGTGTTTCATCTGTAAATGAGTTTCCTGTGACCCAGACTCCTGATGTCACAGCCATGGAGGGAGAGACTGTCCACATCCACTGCTGCTGGAATAGAAGCTTTCAAAGAGGGAACGTTCACTGGCTGAAAAACGCAAAAGAGATTAATAAACAATCAACTGTTCACGCTTTATTTATAAAGAAATATCTATGTCAAACTGATCAAGGAAACGTGGCCTGTAACTGTTCAATGTTGACTTTGCCAAATATAGCAAGAAATGATTCAGCCACATATATCTGCAAAGTCACTATAGAGTTACGGTTGTTTTGTCAGACTGAAGGGAAAGGAACTAGGATCACGGTTACAGCTGAACACAACACAAGCACTGGTGAGTACCGAAGCACCAAGTGGTTCATATAACGTTTGACTCTGAACATTATTTAATAAACCTAAAGACAAAATGGGTGTAACCCTAGCCTAGTCTGTGTTCAGTCAGTGGTCCTGGTCCATACACATTAACATCCTAAAGTGTTCATTTAACCACTTAAAACATATTTTATACTATGATGTGATCGAATGGATCGTGTCATGAGTTGTGACATACCGTATGCGATATCCATGGGTATATCTAATTTATCTGTGTTCATACTCGTATGATCATAGCCTGGCCTACAGTAAAATCTGGAATGTTCATTTTACCGATTGTTACATTTTCTGTTGGTTAGATGTATACCCCACAGAGATCCCAGACTCGGATGACTCAAATCTGGTGATCTTTGTCGTGAGATGCCTGATCTCAGCTGTGATCCTGGGGGCCGTGATGGGCTATTACAAATGGAAGCTGAACAAACTCATAGGTGAAACTCCTGTTTATTCAAGTTGAACGCATTCAAACATCAGAGAAAAAGCTGACTCACCATTCATTGTTTCTCTACTGTGGGCCTCATTTCTTCAAGCCATTTTGTTTTTCTACCTTTTAATAGAGGAGATGTCCTGCCCAGGACAGACTGAGACCAGTATGTGACTCCCTAATGCATCGCCTTTAACAGAAGGACCCCCTTGGTATGCATTAGTTCAGGCCACACCACCAACGCTTTCTACACCGCACAAACGACAACAACACAGAAATGCCTCTATGCTCACACCAGTCATAATAGCCTTCCATTACCTTAGTAGGTAGGCTGTTGTAAGATATCTGATGTATGCATGCATTCACCTGCAGCCTACTTGGTTGGTGCACAGTCTGAATGGATTCATTCTGCAGACATTTTGAGAAGAATAATTTTTTTAAACAACCTTTCATAATAATAAAAGTGTATATGTCTTCTCTTTGTTTGGTTGTTTTGGGAGGTCTTATGTGAATGTTTCTCTGAAGAAGTTCAGTGTTTAATTGGTAATGATTTATTCAATGAATCATTTATCTTTTAATGTGTGTGTGTGTGTGTGTGTTATCTGTGTTCTGATTTACTATGTAGTGTGATGTGTAGCTTGCCCACAATAACTGATCTTCAAGCTAATAACTTGACACCACAGTGTGATGAAGTATATTATACCTCCACTATTCCTTTATTAACATTTTATTTTTATTTTCCTTGTTGTGAATAATACACATATACATTTGACTGTATCCGGCATGTTATTATCCCCCCGACCCCCATTAAGGTCACGACAAAACAGAAAAACGGGACAAAAACAATACAAGACAGCAAAAATGACTAATCAAACAAATAATGAAAAACAACAAAAAGTAAAAGACAGATAAACAGAACAATAGAATTTCCATCAGGGTATATTGTGAATCCAGGCCACATTATATCCAACACTAAATACCTTCTCTGCAGGCTATATAGGGCTTCGAGAGTGATTGTTCCCATAAGTAGGACTTTAATATAATGCATAGACTTTTGTTTTGAGGGGACCTGTTAAGTAACGTCAATGTATTGTGTGATCTGTTTGTATTGTGTACAGTGTATATGTGGTGTTGTTTATTGTATCCTGATGACTGCTTGGCTTTCCGCAAAAACAAATAAAGAATCTATCCAAGTTGAGTAGTGAAGTGCTCTATATCCAACTGACTTACTGTGGGCCTCCAACCAGAGGTCGCCCAGTATGAGATTTGTGAGTGTCATCAAACTATACAAGGGAATATATGTATTCAAGTGAAAGGTATACTTCCAACAAACTCTATAAAAGGGGTCCAAGTCTTAATGTATATACAGTATATACTATCTTTGGAGCCACTGCGGTTGTACCTTAATTGAAATCTCCCGTCATTGAGAAAAAATGAGCAAGAATTGGGGGTTATCCCAGTTAGGGCCTTATAGATTAACTATAGTAGAACTGAGTTAGCATATAGTTTCTGATACAATAATGAATCTCACCTCCACTCTTTAAGTTATTTGCCGTCACCTTGCAGTCATGCGAGGGGACATAATACCTTCTCTGCAGTCTATTTTGTTCTGATGTCAAGTGCATTTTCTCACAAACAAGTGCTAGTCAGAACAATGCGTTGGTGCACTTTCCTCAAGATTCCGTTTATCTCTGCTCATGCGGTTGAGTGTTGCGCTTTGAGATGTGACCTCCCAGCAGAAGTTGTGGTTAACATTTTGCTAACACTTCCCTTTGCAAAGTGACGTGTTCAAAACGTGACGTGTATTGTTGTGGGAGGGGGATAGCTTTAAAGAAATAAGAGGTAAACTCAAGTTTGAAGTGTTTAGAATGATGAAGCTTCTCCTGAGAAGTCTGCTCCTCTCCTCTCTCTGTTCTCTCTGTTCTTGGGGTAGGTAAAATAAATACGCAGCATATACATGCAGCTTTTATTCCACCTTTAGCAAGACGTCACATATCATATGTCATAAATTAGTACATAGTGAAATGGTCATGATGCTGTTAATAAGGTAATCATTGGTTATTTAGGATTTGAACATAATAGCAAATGTGTGGTTGCATTTATCAAGCAAGATACTACAGTATATAGCTATGCTGAAATGCATTGTTATGTAATATTTATTTGAAAAGTGTCGCAACCGTTGTTTCATGTTTGAAATTATTTTTGGGTTTCATCAGTCTTGACTAATGAAGGCTGGGTAGCCGAAACGTTTGTCCTGTGATGTAGAAAATAAACCTTTTTATATTCTTAATTGGTGTGTGCGACCTCTTCACCTATTCTACAATGTTGATTTAGTGAGTGCGGTGGTCACAAGAAAGTTATCTAATATTATTATAAAGAAAATGTAGTGCATAAATTGAAATTGGCAGCACCATGAACATAAGTGTAAAAGCTTGAGTGTGATTCACTGATGCCTGACAGTACTTTGCATCACAATGTGATACATTGTGAACTTGTAGATTGGCTAGTTTTGGCATGTGACAGTGTCATACTGAGCATAAATTAGGCGTAGAGTCAGCGTTGATTGATACTGGTCCACATGATAGTTTGCGCATCATATGGAACTGTAATGATTTCTATAATACTTTCTTTCTAAGGTGTTTCATCTGGAAATGAGTTTCCTGTGACCCAGACTCCTGATTTCACAGCCATGGAGGGAGAGACTGTCCACATCCACTGCTGCTGGAATAGAAGCTTTCAAAGAGGGAACGTTAACTGGCTGAAAAACGCAAAAGAGATTAATAAACAATCAACTGTTCACGCTTTAATTATAAAGGAATATCTATGTCAAACTGATCAAGGAAACGTGGCCTGTAACTGTTCAATGTTGACTTTGCCAAATATAGCAAGAAATGATTCAGCCACATATATCTGCAAAGTCACTATAGAGGTACCGTTGTTTTGTCAGACTAAAGGGAAAGGAACTAGGATCACGGTTACAGCTAAACACAACACAAGCACTGGTGAGTACCGAAGCACCAAGGGTTCACAAGTGGTTCATATAACGTTTGACTCTGAACATTATTTCATCACCAGACTCAAATCTGGTGATCTTTGTCGTGAGATGCCTGATCTCAGCTGTGATCCTGGGGGCCGTGATGGGCTATTACAAATGGAAGCTGAACAAACTCATAGGTGAAACTCCTGTTTATTCAAGTTGAACGCATTCAAACATCAGAGAAAAAGCTGACTCACCATTCATTGTTTCTCTACTGTGGGCCTCATTTCTTCAAGCCATTTTGTTTTTCTACCTTTTAATAGAGGAGATGTCCTGCCCAGGACAGACTGAGACCAGTATGTGACTCCCTAATGCATCGCCTTTAACAGAAGGACCCCCTTGGTATGCATTAGTTCAGGCCACACCACCAACGCTTTCTACACCGCACAAACGACAACAACACAGAAATGCCTCTATGCTCACACCAGTCATAATAGCCTTCCATTACCTTAGTAGGTAGGCTGTTGTAAGATATCTGATGTATGCATGCATTCACCTGCAGCCTACTTGGTTGGTGCACAGTCTGAATGGATTCATTCTGCAGACATTTTGAGAAGAATAATTTTTTTAAACAACCTTTCATAATAATAAAAGTGTATATGTCTTCTCTTTGTTTGGTTGTTTTGGGAGGTCTTATGTGAATGTTTCTCTGAAGAAGTTCAGTGTTTAATTGGTAATGATTTATTCAATGAATCATTTATCTTTTAATGTGTGTGTGTGTGTGTGTGTTATCTGTGTTCTGATTTACTATGTAGTGTGATGTGTAGCTTGCCCACAATAACTGATCTTCAAGCTAATAACTTGACACCACAGTGTGATGAAGTATATTATACCTCCACTATTCCTTTATTAACATTTTATTTTTATTTTCCTTGTTGTGAATAATACACATATACATTTGACTGTATCCGGCATGTTATTATCCCCCCGACCCCCATTAAGGTCACGACAAAACAGAAAAACGGGACAAAAACAATACAAGACAGCAAAAATGACTAATCAAACAAATAATGAAAAACAACAAAAAGTAAAAGACAGATAAACAGAACAATAGAATTTCCATCAGGGTATATTGTGAATCCAGGCCACATTATATCCAACACTAAATACCTTCTCTGCAGGCTATATAGGGCTTCGAGAGTGATTGTTCCCATAAGTAGGACTTTAATATAATGCATAGACTTTTGTTTTGAGGGGACCTGTTAAGTAACGTCAATGTATTGTGTGATCTGTTTGTATTGTGTACAGTGTATATGTGGTGTTGTTTATTGTATCCTGATGACTGCTTGGCTTTCCGCAAAAACAAATAAAGAATCTATCCAAGTTGAGTAGTGAAGTGCTCTATATCCAACTGACTTACTGTGGGCCTCCAACCAGAGGTCGCCCAGTATGAGATTTGTGAGTGTCATCAAACTATACAAGGGAATATATGTATTCAAGTGAAAGGTATACTTCCAACAAACTCTATAAAAGGGGTCCAAGTCTTAATGTATATACAGTATATACTATCTTTGGAGCCACTGCGGTTGTACCTTAATTGAAATCTCCCGTCATTGAGAAAAAATGAGCAAGAATTGGGGGTTATCCCAGTTAGGGCCTTATAGATTAACTATAGTAGAACTGAGTTAGCATATAGTTTCTGATACAATAATGAATCTCACCTCCACTCTTTAAGTTATTTGCCGTCACCTTGCAGTCATGCGAGGGGACATAATACCTTCTCTGCAGTCTATTTTGTTCTGATGTCAAGTGCATTTTCTCACAAACAAGTGCTAGTCAGAACAATGCGTTGGTGCACTTTCCTCAAGATTCCGTTTATCTCTGCTCATGCGGTTGAGTGTTGCGCTTTGAGATGTGACCTCCCAGCAGAAGTTGTGGTTAACATTTTGCTAACACTTCCCTTTGCAAAGTGACGTGTTCAAAACGTGACGTGTATTGTTGTGGGAGGGGGATAGCTTTAAAGAAATAAGAGGTAAACTCAAGTTTGAAGTGTTTAGAATGATGAAGCTTCTCCTGAGAAGTCTGCTCCTCTCCTCTCTCTGTTCTCTCTGTTCTTGGGGTAGGTAAAATAAATACGCAGCATATACATGCAGCTTTTATTCCACCTTTAGCAAGACGTCACATATCATATGTCATAAATTAGTACATAGTGAAATGGTCATGATGCTGTTAATAAGGTAATCATTGGTTATTTAGGATTTGAACATAATAGCAAATGTGTGGTTGCATTTATCAAGCAAGATACTACAGTATATAGCTATGCTGAAATGCATTGTTATGTAATATTTATTTGAAAAGTGTCGCAACCGTTGTTTCATGTTTGAAATTATTTTTGGGTTTCATCAGTCTTGACTAATGAAGGCTGGGTAGCCGAAACGTTTGTCCTGTGATGTAGAAAATAAACCTTTTGATATTCTTAATTGGTGTGTGCGACCTCTTCACCTATTCTACAATGTTGATTTAGTGAGTGCGGTGGTCACAAGAAAGTTATCTAATATTATTATAAAGAAAATGTAGTGCATAAATTGAAATTGGCAGCACCATGAACATAAGTGTAAAAGCTTGAGTGTGATTCACTGATGCCTGACAGTACTTTGCATCACAATGTGATACATTGTGAACTTGTAGATTGGCTAGTTTTGGCATGTGACAGTGTCATACTGAGCATAAATTAGGCGTAGAGTCAGCGTTGATGTAAAGATAATTTACTGAAGTTACTGGTCCACATGATAGTTTGCGCATCATATGGAACTGTAATGATTTCTATAATACTTTCTTTCTAAGGTGTTTCATCTGGAAATGAGTTTCCTGTGACCCAGCCTCCTGATTTCACAGCCATGGAGGGAGAGACTGTCCACATCCGCTGCTGCTGGAATAGAAGCTTTCAAAGAGGGAGAGTTAACTGGCTGAAAAACGCAAAAGAGATTAATAAACAATCAACTGTTCACGCTTTAATTATAAAGAAATATCTATGTCAAACTGATCAAGGAAACGTGGCCTGTAACTGTTCAACGTTGACTTTGCCAAATATAGCAAGAAATGATTCAGCCACATATATCTGCAAACTCACTATAGAGTTACCGTTGTTTTGTCAGACTGAAGGGAAAGGAACTAGGATCACGGTTACAGCTAAACACAACACAAGCACTGGTGAGTACCGAAGCACCAAGGGTTCACAAGTGGTTCATATAACGTTTGACTCTGAACATTATTTAATAAACCTAAAGACAAAATGGGACAAATAAAACAGTTTTATGGCTTTTATCACTTAATATCCGTTATTTTCTATTATTAAAATGTATAATGTTATTAATTTTATTCTAGCTGCATCAGGTATATCGCAACAAATATGTTTCAGAGCCAGAATGAAACCGTAACCACCAGCAATGTTAAGTATTGTATAGACAATTATACAAAACTACCTAATTGGTAGTTTTAGAATGCTGACGTTTTTCTGTCTTTCATTCACAGATGTACCTATTGATTCTAATACCGACGAAGCGGACAAAGGGTCTCTGCCACTGACATCTGTCCTGATTCCCGTGGCTATCGTGTGTCCACTGCTCTTCATCACTTTCATCTGCCTCTGTTGTCTGCGGAGTAGACAAGGTACCCAATTAAAAGAGAAGACATGTCGGTGTCTATTCACAGTTTCTGAGATGAGATTCAAAAGGGAAACACGCACAGCAAAAATATATACGTACAAAAAAAAAATATTTACCCAGTAGTATTTTCATTTAAAAGGATTCATGAGACCTTCTAAATAAAAAAAATCTATTCACAGTTTCTGCCATATCATAAACAGAACAGTTTTCCATGAATGGCTTCATTTATCTGCAAAATCATTTAAAACATTTCCAAACGAACCTAAATAATTGAGTCAATGTTGGCTGATTGCTTAATGAATCATGGATGTTTAAATACTTTTTTCCTCCATGGACTACCTTTTACCTTTGACTTTGCAAATCAATCAAATTTAAATGCATTCAAAAGCATAAATGCACCAAAATCGGTAAAGATACATTGAGCGGATGGATCAGCAGGCTATAGGGTGAATGGTGTGGGTTCTACTTCTGATGCTATAATCATGGTACAGAATTAGCTTTCACCTGTCTATTAGTTAGTGTTCTGTGTCTGGTCATCTGAACAACAATCTCAATCCCTATCTGATTCACTTTCCCTCTATATGTGTGGATGTGTAACGCGTGTGCATGTGTGTCTGTCTCAGGGAAAGCAGCTAGGGTTATCTATGAGGTCCCCCATGACCGTGATTCTACAGAGGTGCAGATGGCAGATTTGGGGGTGGATGGAAGCAGCACAACCTCCTCCCATGGTTCCTCACATTGGGTGAGTCTATAGGCAACAAGTTCACCTGTTTGGCAGAATAAAGTTAGACCTTTAAAGGTAGACTTGGTTGAGCTGATACTAGCTGAGTGGTTAAGGCACGTAGGGCCCTATTGTGCCTATAGTGCTAAACCCTTCATGCCTAAACTTATTTGCCTTTTTGACTATTTAGAAAAACTCGCACTTACTGTATCTCTGAAATGATATTCCTAATCTATCTTTAAATGTACCACTTCTCTGTATCTGTCTGTCTGTACGTGTGTACGGCTGTAATTCACGTAACTCCAGAACCGTTCTCCCCACCGACTTTAAATTCGTCACACGCGTTCCACGCCCCCACAGAGAGTGCCTTGTCCGGTGTCGAGTCGGTCGGACCCACGGTTGTCCAGGCGCCACAAAAGGCCTCTGCCCGGGCTCTGTAATGAGCTGGCCTGTTCTGATATCACAACACTCCATATTTGGGCATGCCGGACACAGAACTCCATATATAGGAATAAAGAGACACAGAGAGACAGATACAGAAATCTCCATATATGGGCATAAAAGGGCACAGACAGATGGATGGAACGGGTACTCTGACACGATACCGACTCAGTGCTCTACAGCCGGGCACCGGTCTAGAGTAATTAAAGGCAGGGATGTATTCTTTAATCGCAGATATGCAAGCTCACAACGTGTCGCGATTAGACTTAATAGATATACAGTATATGATGGGTTTTCCTATCTCTCTCTCTCTCTGTCTCTCCCTGTCTCTCTCTGTCGTTCTCACAGTGTCAGGTGACGTTGTACGAGTCCATTGACTACTTTGAACGTGTGGAGCCGGAGGACAAAGCCAGGAGGAGGAGCAGCACAGTGGTGGACACTTAACTCACAGTATTTCTCATTAGCATTTCATCTGCATGTACAGTATACTGCATATACATTTCCTCACATTATTGTATAGAACTGTGGAAAGAGATGGGGTGATGGTAGTCTTGCGTGTGCCAGACTATTGCCTCCCACAATTCTCAAATGCTCCCGGTCATACAGTTATGTGGACAGTATGCCATTTGTTTTTTATCATTGTTTTCTACATGCATGCATTTAGTAAATGACTGTATAGCAATGTAAATATTTTTCTATAAAGTCTCAGTATTATCCAGCTTTTATGGTGTGCACTTGTTTCTTCAAGGAGTATAGATAGATGTATATGAGGCAGGCTTAGTTCTGGTCCATAGCCTTAAAGCGCTTGCTGCCTTGCATTAAGGCTACTATGGAACTGATTGGCTTCCTGCCTCGCATGAAATACAGACCAGCCTCTCCTCTGTAGCGAAAATGAAAATAATGACCTACTCACCAATACAAAGACGGGTTGTGTAATTAGAAAGCCTGCTTTCCTTAGTGGACACACTTTGAGCCCCCTACCACACGTATAAATGCACGTTTTGGCCAGAAGAGCATTAAGGCTATGGACCAGAGCTAAGGCAGGCACAGGTACAGTATATCGTTACACAAAAATATCACTTTGTGTGATAAATTCACACTTTGTGTGATAAAAGGTCTGATTTCTTGGTGACTAGTGGGGGTGCTTGTGTATTTTATTGCATTTTCATATTACAAAACACATTTGTGGTGGCAGTATTTTTGCAGTTAATTCTGACCCGTTTGGTGTATTTATTTGTGTCAAAATACATTTTTGATCATTATTATTTTGTCACACCGATGTGTTTTCATGAATACAATAGTGTGGTCATAATATTGATTACGCAACAAAAGACGAGGTTTCACAATGACTTGTGTGACGAGAATGAAACTGGGTGGAAACCGTGGCAGCGAGGGGCTCTACGTTGTGAACCGTGGCGGCGAGGGGCTCTACGTTGTGAACCGTGGCGGCGAGGGGCTCTACGTTGTGAACCGTGGTGGCGAGGGGCTCTACGTTGTGAACCGTGGTGGCGAGGGGCTCTACGTTGTGAACCGTGGTGGCGAGGGGCTCTACGTTGTGAACCGTGGTGGCGAGGGGCTCTACGTTGTGAACCGTGGTGGCGAGGGGCTCTACGTTGTGAACCGTGGTGGCGAGGGGCTCTACGTTGTGAACCGTGGTGGCGAGGGGCTCTACGTTGTGAACCGTGGTGGCGAGGGGCTCTACGTTGTGAACCGTGGTGGCGAGGGGCTCTACGTTGTAAACCGTGGTGGCGAGGGGCTCTACGTTGTGAACCGTGGCAGCGAGTGGCTCTACGTTGTAAGCCAAGAGCGAGAGACCGTCAGAGACCATGTTTCCATTTCCTGTCATTGACCTACAGTAGGCCTGAGGTCAGTGACAGCCGGAAATGGAAACGTCGTCTCTTGATTGTTTTGCACATCCTCTGCTTGGCTTCCTAGACGTGTGAATGTGACATGTATAAACTCCAACACACAACAACGCATACCGGTAAACACACAAACCAATGCAACTTATGCACACACACATGCACACAAACGCACATGCATGCACACACAGAAAAACACAGAATATAACTATTCATATAAAGATTCCCAATTGTCCACAATTCAAGCGTATGGATTGAAAGTTACTCCTCTGGTGCACAATTCCTGCCACTGAAAATATAAAAGTGACTGCTGACATTTCATAAGGACAACTTTGACATCTGTCATGCAGAGATTAAGTTTCCACACAGTGCAGTGATGAAATAAACCTCACATCCTGCATGCAGAACGTTGTGTCCAAACTTGAACAGCATTAGAGAAAACACACTGCCGCTTAACGGCTAAATACACTGTGAGAATCCTCAGTATTCATATCCATCTGTAACTCTCAGTGCAGAGTGCACAAATGTGTCGAAATGGACCCTTTTTGATTACAGTTGCACTCTCATATAAATGATTGTCACAAGAATTTCCGAACCTGGTGAGTCAGAAACTTTGCAGACCGTGTAAAGCTGCAAGACACACCCACAGTAAGTTGACCTAAGGTGGGTGATTCATTTTGGAGGATTAGAGCTATTTTCACAATAGGCCTATGTATCTGTGGAACCGAGTCGAACAAAATCGAATGCCTCAACTCCACATCTCTACATTCCATTAAGTGCTTTTGTCACGGCCTGAGAAGGGTGAGAACCACTGACATACACTCTCAGAGTTGAATTGTTCTGACTCACTCACTCATGTGAGTGGTAAAAGTGTCATGCATCTTTCCTGGTGCCCAGTTAAGGCTTAAAATACATTTAAGACAATATCTAGTCATTAGGCATCACAATATTATTTCCAGTCACAGTGTTATTGTTTAGTGACCTTTCAAAATGTACATAGGGACACACATAGTTGTTGTTAAAAATATTAAAACATGATTCAGCTGTTGTGTACGAGTAGCTCAGTCAGTAGAGCCCTAGCTCGCTTTCGCTCTTCGATGAATTGCATTATAATGCAGGGCTACAATAAGAACAAAAAAAGGTGTTAACCACCACGCATCCTGCTGCGTTTTCTCTCACACTCTCACACGTTTTCATGTGAATCATGTATTCACTCATGGGTTGAATAAAGGATATTTACCAGAGCAAAACTAGTAGGTAACAAACGCACAAAGTTAAACGCACAGTGTAATTCAAGTACTTCTGTAGATCGAATATTCACATAATGTGTGCCTGTCTTTCACCTATTACGATGACATGCCCAGCCAGAACGGGGATGGGTTGATGTGGTGACGGTAGGCGCATAGCCTAAGGCTATGTGTGCCTGTGGGCCTTTGCTCTACCTACAATACCTTCAACCATGTGCTGCTTTGTGTCTCTCCCCCACAATGAATTTGTTTGGGGAAATACAATAAATGACTGCCCTTCCAGAGTTGGGTGTCTTCTATAATTATATGCAACCAGATGAAAAACTACAGTGTGTGTCTTAGAAACCACACCTCACTGGGGACTAGAGAAATCTCTCTCTCACACGCGCACGCACACATTTCACGAAAGTCACTCACTAAAATTCCAGCATTGAGAAACTATATGCTCAAAAAGTTAGAACCAGTGAATGGGGTGTGGCCTAAAATGTGATGTAATTTGCATCACTGTGAAATGTTGCGCAATAACATGGCTTGTCAAGCAATTGCAAACTGTAATTATGACAGTTGCATGGATGCAAAGTGGTGTGTTATGTCTGGACAGGCATGGTGAGATGTGGGCAAACGGTGTGGTTTGGTAGGAGAAGGCGGAAAAAGGCAGCCGGATAAACAGGGTGCGTGGGTTTTAATTAGGGTGTCAGGATAAGGAAATAAATGTCATAAAAAAGACATCAGAGAGAGCATAAAGCAGATGACTAATTAAGCAATATTACACGAGAGGGTGTGGTTTAACGTGATTATTGCCACGACAGTGATGCGGTCAGGAACGAGACGTAGTCGAGTTCCACAAGCATCAGCAACTATACAATAGTTGCCTTTTTAAACTAAATCGCTGAAAAAACATTTTTTTTTAATGACAGATGTAGTCACTACGACCACAAATGTCCCAAGAAACTAGCTAGCCTAGACACCGAGCTTGCTGCACTCTGGGAAAACAGAGTAGTTGAATTCTTTTGATTAGGTGTGGAGCTCGTTTGATCCACGGCTAGAAGGCTGTTTCAACCAATCGGATTGCTTCCTCGAAACGATCATCTGTGGTGATGTGTACATTGGGCGTTGTGTGGGATTAAGATGTTGTTGTCATAGTGTGTGGCACCCCTTGGCAGCCCTTAGCCACACACTTACGCTGTAATATATACGCCTTTTATCCCATTGTTATAGGCAAGCATAAAAAGGAGACTCCGCTCCGTCCGACTCTCATTCACTTCTCTTTCTGTGGACGGTGATTTAACTCTCTTTGTCCTTTTGTTCTGACATCACCAGCTCTAAACAGCCATCATGGACTGCAAGCCAACAGGACTAGAGGCATGCATGTGCGGCCTCATGAAGACCTTCGACCAGTACGCTGGCGCCGACGGCACCCTGAGCAAGGCTGAGGTGAAGACCCTGCTGGAGAAGGAGCTGCCATGCATGATGAAGGTATTGTAGTGTACCGTTGTAGATCAGGGGATCTGGAGAGCGGCCCCCTCACTCCAGAGGGTCACATTGCATAAATAGCCGATGTACTGTACTAGCTCAAACAGCGTTGCAGTGAGTCACCCTTTGAACTTGTAGATCAGCTATTTTTTTTGCTTTATTTGAATTCAAATCCTGAATGTTTTTCTATTTTCTTTTATGGAATCCTGAAAAGTAACCTTTTTATTGAATTTAAAATGCATTTAGTTATAGTTATGTTAATTTTATGAACTAAATACAAATACATTGGACATAATACTCCAACAAGCTATACATATATAAGTAATCAAAGCGGGTCATGTTTGCATGTTTGGAATTTAAACAGCAGAAAATAATACTATATCAGTGTTCTGATATTAACCTGGTGGGGGCCGCATGTGGCGGTTAGATGTGCACTTGCAAGGACGCTGTTTCAGGGATTGCTCTGGTGCCACAGCACCCTTGGAAAATTCAAAGCACCCTTGGCTAGACTAGTCCAGTGCCGTTTAGGTGAGAGAGTTGTGACAACTCCGTTCACTTCAGGGGCCAGTCCAATGGCGGAGAGTGACTTCCTGGGCCGAGAGACTTTAGTTGTCACTGTACAATACTTTAAAACAGTTGGCATGTTGCACACATGCCTAAAATTGCTGATATTTGCGCCGCCCTCATTGAAAACAACGCATTTAAAACTCCAGCTTGTCACACTCCAGGGCTGCATGAACAGCGCTCAAGCGCTGTTTTCTGCCCCCTCAATGACGCCCCCCAGCACCCCCACATACGTACGATTTACGCTCAGCACCCTTGGCCGTGACTATAGATCTGCGCCCCTGTGCCGTTTAGCATGGTGGACCCTCTTGTAAACAAGTGTAATGCTTAATTGGCTCGTCCACTCACAGGTAACAGTCTTTGTATTGAGTTTGTGCTTGAAATGTACTGTAATTCTGCAAACTGTTAATAAATATTTTAATCAATCAATCAATCAATAAATAGCTAAACTCTTTAGAGGCCTGTTTAGTGTTGCATGTATTATATAATTGTATTGGAAGTAAGGTAAATTATTCTGCACCTTTCTCTCATTCAGATTTCCACAGCTGTGAGGCTTGAATTATAACTGACACAAAAAAGAAAGTCTTGATTATTTTGAAATAGAAGCATTCATTAGTACATCCTGTTATTATTTATTTTATTTTTTGCAAATACCCCAACAATGCTCTTATGTATGTATGTTTTTGTGTCCCTTACGCAGGCGTGTAAGAACCCAGCGCAGCTGGACACACTCATGAAGGCACTTGACCACAACGGAGACTCCAAGGTTGACTTCCAGGAGTTCGTGATCCTGGTTACTTCTCTGGCCTGTGCATGCCATGACCGCGGCTGCAAGAAGTGATTGTTCCGCATCCCAACCCTTCCCTGCACCTCCACGGTCCACACCCCACGAGCATGCGGGTCCGCGCTGCCATCCTTTACTTTAGCTTGTTCACAACTTTGTCTATAGTTTGATGTAATAGTGAGTTTCTAAAAAATACAAACCTTGGAAGAAAATCTGAAAATCTCCTGTTGTTCTTCAGACTTCAGACTGTGATTTGCTTGTCTGTGGGAAGTTGTCTGTCTGTCTGTCTGTCTGTCTGTCTGTCTGTCTGTCTGTCTGTACAGCTCCCCCCCCCTCCCCTTAAACCCTATACAGTATGCTGGGGCCCCCCAAGGCCCTATACTACGTGCACTAGAATGTCCTTGTAGATCTGCTATGTGCACCTTAATGTTTGCCCCCAGAAAAGGGATTTACCGGTATGTGGTTATTATAATATAATGTTGAAAAAGTGCATGTTCTGTCCTGACTGAAAATCCCACTCCTCTGGTAGAGATGCAAGACCTCAAAGCCACCAGCCTCGCAGTGGTGTAAAACAGTGGTTCCCAAACGTATTCACGTCAAGGACCCCCAAATTGACACTAATTAGCCCGCGGACCCCCATTGGAAAAGATATGCCTGGGACCCCCATAAGAGAAGACTCTAGCAGTGATTCTCAACCCGTTTAATTCCAAGGACCACCAGTTTGAAATGCATCAGTCTACAGGCCCCCGGCCCATTTAATGGCATTTCTATCTCTGATATCAAAGTTAGTTTAAGAGAGTGTACAAATGGAACCAAATGCCATTTACTAGCTCTAAATCAACTCGGATATGGATTAAAAGTGTTGGACCCTAAATTGGGCCTTTGCCGAATATACTAAATCAGCTGCACCACCATGTTCATCATCTGCAAGGAATTTCTTGAAAGGAAGTAGCTCAAACAAAAACTTTACAGATTGAAAGAGGATAATTCAAGCTTTCCCTACAGCTGCAATGTTGGTGATTTTGATGTTGTTTAATATAATTAGAGAGGACTTTCCTGTTTGGATGAATGGGCTGCCTATGGGAAGTGTCACCTATAGGTATCACCTTGCTGGCGGTCTGAATATGGAGAATGGGTCCGTAACTCAGCGAGTGCACAAATGGAACCACACACACCTGAATTTGGTTCCATTTGTACACACTCTGAGTTAAATTAACTGATTGATTAATTGATTTCATTTTACTATATAAATTGGTGTCCCAGCAATATAAATGCCATTAAATGGGGGTCCATAGCGATAATGCATGTCAAACTTGGGGTCGTTGAAATTAAAATGGTTGAAAATCACTAGAGCCATAAAAATCTTTTAAAATGGGGGTCCGTGGGCTAATAAGTGTCAATTTGTGGGTCCTTGACATCAACCACTGGTCTGACCCAGCTAGGACACACACTGAATCTATACTGAATGTATACTGCCCTCTAGTGGCATGCAGATGTCATCTCCCTTTTCCCCTTCTACAAAGGTGCACGTCTGAATCACTTTGATTGACGATGCTGCTGTTGTTGTGTTGTTGAGTCGACTGTTTATTTTGAGGCCTCTCCATGTTGTACCACAGGCAGCGACGTTTAACTGTCAAAGTCACAGGGAGGGAGCTGTCTTCTGGGTGTTTCTTTCGAAAGCTATTGTGAAACCAAACGTGCCAGGCCTGTAATCGGCTTGGAAGGTCAGCCTCTCCTCTCACATTCTCTCTCTCTCTCCTCTCTCTCTCTCTCTCCTCTCTCTCTCTCTCTCTCTCTCTCTCTCTCTCTCTCTCTCTCTCTCTCTCCTCTCTCTCTCTCTCTCTCTCTCTGTGTCTCTCTGCATTAAGAGGCTTATCTGGGATTAGGCGTCCAGACTAGTGGGTGGGAGGCCGCACAGGTGGTGTTAGAGAGGTGGAGATGAGGAGGAAACAGACACATTTTTGGGGTTGGCAGACTGTACAATATTTAGTGCAACACACATTACTGGTTTACTCAGTAATTTGCTGAGTAAACCACACGAAAGTATGCGCACGCACGTACGCACGCACGCACGCATGCACACACGCGCACACACTAACAGTGTGTGTGTGTGTGTGTGTGTGTGTGTGCGTGCGTGCGGGGTCACTGGGGCCATGCATGCATAGTGTTACGGGTTCATTGGGTCCCATACAACACGTGCTCGCAGAGGACATCAGAGTGTTTGTTGTCTGGCTTCTGTGGCAGGTCATCATGCAAAGACTAGGACAGGATCTATTCCACTTAACGAGGACAAGAGGAAATCCTGGCCATATCTCTGCTCTGCTGGAATGCTTGTGTAATAAGCTAGGCCTGTTATAGGCCTACGGACAGACCTGTGCAGACTGTGCAACAGCAGGCCTATGTGGGAAGTGGGCTTGTGAAATAATGTTTCGAAATAATAATCAATGATAAGACAGACAGAAGAACGGACGGATGGACGGACAGACAGGTAGATAGATAAAAATAGCAGTGGCAGGCAAACTGTGTTCTTCTGGGAAATATATAGTTACTGTCATTCATGCAGATGTCTTCCTATATGGTTTCAGAGCCTTCCTATAGCCTTCCTTGGCTTTTCCCTCTGACCTGCCAGAATGACTGATGGATTTGTTTCCTGCGTCTTTCGGCATTATTACCAGCTTCCTCCCAGTGACGGATTTATAGGACTTGAGGCCCCTGGGCCCCCGGTGCCCAGGGGGGCCACCGGGGGCTGCTCCAGCTGTTTGTAGGGGTGCTCCGATCAGGTTTTTTAGGACCGATCCCGATTCGATTTTTTTTCTTTCACAATACCGATCTAGTGCGTAAGGGGAAAATACTTCCAGAATTATTATGTCAAAACCCACATGAAAACTGTTCCTGTGTGTGTGTGTGTGGGGAGGAAGGGAAGAATGTTTAGGCCCCTTTTGGCTTCCTATATGATGAATTCCTGTTCTGTTCTCTAACTACATAGAAGTGTCTATTTGTTTGTCTCTAAATGTTTTGATGAATTGAACAATGTGGACCCTGTTGTAAACAAGTGTAAGGCTTAATTGGGTCGTCCACTCACAGTTAACAGTCTTTGTATTGAGTTTGTGCTTGAAATGTACTGTAATTCTGCAAACTGTTAATAAATATTTCAATCAATCAATCAATCAGGCCTTGGGTGTCACCCTCTATATGGGTGCTGCTGCCTTGTTGTCATCAGGCTTCATGATTGGAAAGAACAGCACCTCCTTGATGTTGTTAGAGTCTGTGAGGAACATGGTGAGACGATCAATGCCCATACCCCAACCGGCAGTTGGTGGCAGACCATACTCTAGAGCTGTGCAGAAGGTTTCATCGATGAACATAGCCTCATCATCTCCCTCAGCTTTGGCCTTGGCCTGCTGCTCAAAGAGCTCTCTCTGCTTGATAGGATCGTTCAACTCCGTGTAGGCATTGCAGAGCTCCTTCTTCATCACAAAGAGCTCAAAACGCTCAGTCAGGCCTTTATCCCTTCTGTGTCCTTTTGCAAGAGGGCTCATGATTTGAGGATGGTCACAGATAAAGGTGGGGTCGATGCATGTGACTTCAAGGAATTCTCCCACCAACTTGTCAAGGAGGCGGGCCGTGGTTCTGGGGGGAGGACATTCCACTCCCCTTTGGGAACACAACTCGTCAAAGAACTTACGAGTCTCGTCACTGTCATAGGTTTCAGGAGGAGGGAACGTAACGTCCATTACTTTTGCCAGGTCACGTGTCATGTTCACTCTCCTGAATGGTGGAGTGAAGTCAATCTCACATGCCTTTCCCTCTGGGCCATCGGGATGATACGTTATCTTGTACCCACCGGTGATGTGCTTCACCATCCCCGACAGAAGTTCCTCTGTGATTTTCATCAAGTCGTTGTAATCGGCATAGGCCATGTAGAATTCACAAGTGGTGAACTCTGGATAATGAGTGAGATCAATGCCCTCATTTCTGAACTGACGACCAATCTCGTACACTCTGTCTAAACCGCCGACCACAAGCATCTTGTGGTAGAGCTCGGGTGCAATCCTCATGAAGAGCTTCAGGTCCAGCTCATTGTGCCGAGTAACAAAAGGACGAGCCACCGCTCCACCGGGAATTTGGCTCATCATTGGCGTCTCGACCTCCAGAAATCCCTGCTGGTCCAGGAAGCTGCGCAGGTAGGTGATGACCTTACAACGCGTCACAAAGTTCTGCCTCACGTAGTCGTTGAGAATCAGATCCAGGTAGCGCTGACGGAATCTGGTCTCCTTGACTTTTAGTCCAGTGTGAAGATGTGGCAACACGTGCAAACATGGTGAAAGTAGAGTCATCTCTATTGGAATGATGCTCAGCTCTCCTGTCTTTGTCTTCCCTGGATGGCCACGGACACCGGTGATATCACCTCGTCGCAGCTTGCTGTTGATGGCCTCAAATCCCTTCGCAGACGTGTAAAACTTTGAGCTTGCCATAACCTGCAACTTGACACCTTCTCCTCGCAAGTCGTAAAATAGCAATTTAGCACTGGCTGCCCTCTTGGCATGGATGCGACCCGACACATTAAGAACAACATCCGTCAGATGTTCTTCAGGCTGAAGGGGGCTGTATTTCCCAATGAATTCTGTGAGTGACATATCCACGTGATATTTATGTGGGTAAGGGTCCTCACCCATGTCCTTCAGAGCTTGGACGGCCTGGGTACGGATTTTGAAGTACTGATTAGGCTCCAGAGTCTCCTCGTCCACCCGAAGGTCATAATGAGCCATCCTGTTGCTGGGATTGCGACTGAAAAATAGCTTTGAACTGGTATGTCTTGTCGCTGATAACGCTAATGAAGAATGGATAAACACTGCTTGGCTGGATGCTCGTAACATTGCACGATGAGTCAGCTATATCCATATACTGTATATATATGGAGTTTTATAGCATGATGTCAGCACTAGATGTCTCTGCCGGCTCCATCTATGGAGCTCCAGATCAGTGGTTTTCAACCAGTGGTCCGGGGACCACCAGTGGTCCTTGAGGGGGTTCCAGGTGCGCAACATACTAGTGTCATGTCCAGGGGGTGTATTTGTACATCAAAGCTGCCTCACGCTACAGAAACAGGAGATAGGCTCCTGCCCTATGGGCCTCATGACATCTTGGCTCGGCATGGCTTACTTACTTACACATTTAGAGAATGTAGAAGAATTGCTATTTTGCTAAACGTTTGCCTGTTAGCTCTCCTAATAATACCAACATCAATACAGCATGAAATTAGAAAAACAAATCAAAAATGTTTGGTCAAACCATGTGACTTAGTTTGAAAATGCATTGGAGCAGTCATTAAACACAAGACACCAGACGTAGACACAAGACAGGTGTCTGATACTACATGTGTGAGTGCAGCCACAGACTGTGCGGGTGAGCAGCACTTACTTTTTAGTCCCCAAGAACACACTACACATGCTCAATTTGCTCATGCATTTCCTTTTTTCCAGACACTCATGATAGTGACTGTAGCTATGGCACATCGTGATCATCGCGTGTATGTGTTCTATTGTTAGCCCACAGATAAGAGGCCCGTTTACTTCAGCTGTCGCTGGTGCTGTGCTGAATAACAGTAGCTAAAGCTGCACAGGGCGTCGACTCTTGTTTTAGAAACATTTGCCAAGTGAGTCACCATTATCTGCATGGCTGGCTGCTGTCAATTTTGCACTGCAAGTGTCAGTCATTAGTAAATCAAATTCAAGTTAGAGACTCTGTTAGTTTATTATCCTTAAAAAACGTATACCAACACCAGCCTGTTGTTGTCTGTCTACATCTTTCTCTCTGTCTGTGGAGGTAGTTGTGTATACATTCTTATAAGAGCATGCAGGGGGATTACATAAGTCAGTAAAGTCACCATGACATGGCAGACAAACAAAGTTCCACCCATACCATACATTCCATTCAAGTGGGTGTCAACACGGCCATCACTGTTAAACAGGCTCCTATGTGTGCGTGCATGCGTGCCTAAGTGTGTGTTATCATCAATTTGGCTTGTAGCCCATACACGTCTCTTTGGTCTAATAATGACGAAAAATAAGCACGACAGCCCCGTCATGCATCACCTTTGACCCACATCACATGAATGGGATTACAGTGCAACCAACTAAAGGCTGTAGATAATTCACTGTTTTAGATGTAGAAATTGTTTGCCTTTTCCCATATATATAATAGCCTACATGATGTAACATAATTCTAGAAGTCTATACTGTGTGAGTGTGTGTAGTGTAATCAGTAATGTGTATCGTTCATTATGCCATGCCCATTTTTGTTCCAGGATCAAAAAATATATAATTGTGGATTTGTGATAGATATATCTACTGCTAAATGTTGCACAAGAGGCACATTCTACCAAATTGTATATCCTACCACGCGGCACCTCATGTATATTTATTTTGTCATTGTATATTTGTCATTGTATATTTGTCATTGTTGTCTCCACCAGGCCGAAGGCATGGCATGGGGAGAGAGTATGTTTTGAAACAAAAAGCCTCAAATCATGAACGCAGCGTGCAATTTACTTGAAATATTTCACAGACTTTCCTACTAGGCTGAGAAATATATCCCACCCTTTTCACATTGGCCTGTTATAGCGCCACCAACAGGTGGATTTTTGCAAAACACATTTTTGGAACAAAATGCCTCAAATCATCTTTTGCCATCAATGTTGTATATGGCCTATTATAGCGCCACCAGGAGGCCACAACCTGACCTGGCCTGGTGGAGACCTGTGCCCAGAGGGCACTTTTTCTCTCTTTTAAACCTGAATCTGAGTATGCTAGACATGATCTCCAACGCAGCTGGGTTGTTTCGTATATTTATTATGAGGAACTATGTGTGGGTGCACTGCTATGTCCATTATATGTTCTGCTCTGAAGGGTGACCTTGCCATGTGTGTCTGTCTTGTTTGTTTTGTTTTCAAAAACTTGATTCAGGATATGCTGTCAATTCCCTGCTAGTATAGGACTACGGTATACAATTTATATATATATTATATATATATATATACATACTACCACACTATTTTGCATATGGTGGTCATATGGCATTTATATGTAAATATATTTTCTTCGGCTATGTTCTATATGGGTGTGTCAATGCTCCTCACTGGCACGTCAGTCAAAGTCAAAGTCATAGTCAAGTCAAAGTCGTACGTTACCACAGTGAAATTTGTTCACCGTATTTGACCCATCTAGTTGATTTGACCCCCAATCCAACCCATTGATGCTGGGAGGGAGGCATTTTTACAGTCTACCCCCAACCTCCCAGTTTCAGGGCGGACACTCTAACCACAAGGCCACTGTCTGGTCAGTAAGATACAACAGCAGTTATGACACATAAATGTGTATGGGGAGGAATCAATTGTCATAGGACTAAATTGGGGAGAAAAGGGGGAGGGAATTGGCTACTCAACATTTTTGAGAAATGTTGTAAAAAATAAATAAACCCAAAGGTTTTATGTTGACTTGCTGATGAATGCAAGAATCTGGAAAGTATAGCTGCAGCCCTAATCTAAAAGTGCAAACTTTTTAATCCCTGCCATGTTTAAACCCTGTGTAAACCAGTTGAGCTTAAACAATCAACCACACTCCTTTGATCCTCTTTGAACTGCAAGCAGGTATAGAGAGGACGAGGCCTGGCAATATTTGTATTGAGATTAATGCTGGAGCTTGTCATGCAATAACAACAGTGTTACTGTAGCCTATATA